>NC_080542.1:19487006-19627006 GCF_028640845.1 Ahaetulla prasina
CAGCACTTCTTTCTCTCTATGGATCGACTCTGATGACAGGATAGGGCATCTCTTGAAAAGTTCTCCCTTGCTGCTGTCTAAGATTTGGAGGTGGGTTTCCTGTTTGGGAATTAGAATTTATCTGTTGGTCAGCAAAGAGACTTTTCATGGTGCACAATGGTGAACGGCCTAGGGGGGAAAAATTACCACAAAGCTCCCTTTTGGAATCCAGACTATAGATTCCACAACATTCTGCTTCTTCCCGAGGTAATGTATTTTATTGGCATCTTTCTTCTCTGCCCTTGATTTTGCGGATGTCACTCAGCTGACTTTTTAATTCAAAATCGGAGTTTGTTGTCTGCTCTTCCCCCGTTCCTTTCCATTAGAGGGTGAAGATTCAAAATGAAAAACCATGATTTCTTGTTACAATACTTAAATAAAAAAAGTGCACACTCAAAAATCTAGCATGTCCGTCTTTTCTTGAGGGATACATGTAGCTTATCATTGTGTACATTTTGGAAATTGAAATATCTACGGGTGTTATCTGTTATTTATTAAAACTTATGTTTTATTGTTCATAGGGATGAACAGATTCGAGTTAATCTCAGCGTTCCAGAAAAAACCCCAACTCCACTCCGAAGCAAGCATTGTTCAAAGTTCTATTTACTAGGATAGGTAAACTGGCACATCTGGGAAAATCCGAATCTGAGAGGTCCAGGTTTTCCCTCAGTAAATCAACCCCTCCCCCCAAACCATCCCCTGACTCCTCAATTGATCACATGCTCTAATTGCTGTCCCATTTCAAGACAATACTCCGACCATTCCTTTTCCAGATGCAGGATCAGCCTGACCTTGACCGGCAGAAAGAATGCTATTATGTCTAAAGACAACCCCTTTACTAAATCCCCTCTCCTACTTTCCCACACATGAGAAAGTGGCAGCACAGAAGCTTCCGGTCAAGTATGGCTTCCAAAGCTGACAGCCCCACCACCCCCCGCAGAGAAAAAAACACCCTGAAAATAAAACAGATAAAACAAAAGATGGGGTTAATGCCTTGTACATAACCTCTTAACTCCTTCTCACCTGCAGGACTCATGTACACAGGTACAGCCTGTACTTCTGCTATGACAAAGCTAACCATGTTACTCTAGCTAGTCCTTAACTTAAAACTGCAATTGGGACCAGAATTCTGCTGCTAAGCAAGACAATCATTAAGTAAGCTACACCCAATTTTATGACCACGGTTGTTAAGCAAATCACTGTGGTTGTTAAATGAGTCATGCGGTCATTAAGCGAATGCAGCTTCCCTCATTGATTTTGCATGTCAAAAGCCAGCTGAGAAGGTCGCAAATGACGATCACATGACCTAGGGATGTTGCAACTGTCTTAAATGCATGTTGGTTGCCAAGTACTCAAATTTTGATTACATAACTGTGATGATTCTGTGACAATCAAGGGTGAGGACCAACCGTAAGTCACTTTTTTCAGGCCTGTTGTAACTTGGAGTGGTTGCTAAATGGATAATTTAAAGTCAAGGACCGCCTGTGGTTAAGCTGGGGATATCAGGAGTCGACACTGGCTTGATGGCACATATTCAGTCAACCACAGAACAAGAGAGCCAGCTTAGTGTAACGGTTAAAGGCGTCAGGCTAGAAACCAGGAAACTGATTTCTAGTCCTATTTTAGGCACAAAACCAGCAAGGGGACTTTGAGCCTGTTATTCTCTCAACCCTGTGAAGAAAGTGGCAGTGACAAAAAGCAGGTGTTTTTTTTTTCTTTACAAGAAAACTGCAGGGACTTGTCCAAGCAGTGGCCAGAAATACTTGAACACACACACACACACACTGGGGTGGGAGCGGGGAGGGAGCATTATGTATAATCTCAGTGCTGATGTTTTGAAAAAACATTTTCATTTTTTTAAAAAAAACTCATTTTTTCCCCCTGAAATTAGACCTTGCTTACAGGAAGAATACTTTCCCTAGCGTTTGTTTTTTTAAAAAAAGAGAACCTGAAATTGGTGTGTGTAAACAGGACAGCAAACGGGAACAAGGGAGGGCTACCTATTTATTTATTTATTTAGCCATTTGATGTAGGGAGGTACTTTCTTGGAGAAGCTGAGTTCCTTCTACAGTAGATGCAGGAGTCCTTGGTGCTTTCTGAGCTTGGCGATTTTAGAACAGAATAGAATAACAGAGTTGGAAGGGACCTTGGAGGTCTTCTAGTCCAACCCCCTGCCTAAGCAGGAAACCCTACACACTTCAGACAAATGGTTATCCAACATCTTCTTAAAAACTTCCAGTGTTGGAGCATTCACAACTTCTGGAGGCAAGTGGTTCCACTGATTAATTGTTCTAACTATCAAGAAATTTCTCCTTAGTTCTCTTGTTGATTGGTTTCCATTCATTGGTTCTTGTTCTGCCTTCAGGTGCTTTGGAGAATAGTTTGACTTGCCCCATTTCTTTATGGCAGCCCCTGAAATATTGGAACATTGCTATCAGGTCTCCCCTAGTCCTCCTTTTCATTAAACTAGACATACCAAGTTCCTGCAACTGTTCCTGTTTTAGCCTCTAGTCCCCTAATCATCTTTCTTGCTCTTCTCTGCACTCTTTCTCAAGTCTCAACATCTTTTTTACATCGTGGTGACCAAAACTGAATGCAGTATTCCAAGTGCGGCCTTACCAAGGCATTATAAATGGATTATCTGCATTTTCTTGCAGATGTCTCATTACCAAATATGATGCTGCTAAGTAGCATCATCATGTTTCTCTTCTTGCTGGAGAAAAAAGGCACAAGGCCTTCTCCGAGATTCCTCAGAGAGGGTAAAATTTTTGTTCTTCAAATAAATATTTAACAAGGAAACATCCAAGCCTGTATATGAATAGCTTTATTCTTTAGCTGGCCGTGCCAAACTGCCTTAATAAAAACTGCTGTCTTCACATAATAGCCTGCTAAGGTTGGTAGCACAAGGTCATCAAGCTCCTAATATAAGCACTCCTCATAAATACCCCACGACTCAAAACTAACCTGATCACTATAAAGAGTACCAGATTCTGCCCAGGGAGATGGATCCTCACAAGATCATCCCACTGGAAATAGAGCAGAGCTCCCCAACCTTTCCAGCTTAGTGGACCAACCCAGGGGGGTTGGGAGAGGGGATGGTTCCGCACACTTGGTGGGCAAGCACGTGTGCTCAATCCCATTTACATGAATGGCAGGTATGTGTGCCCGCTGCACATACACGACTAGTGGGGATACATGTGTGCTTGCCCACCCTTCTGCAGTCCAGTTTCCCAACTGCTCAAGGCCCAGTAATGTGCCATGGCCTGGGGGTTGGGTACCTGTTGTGACTCCAGCCCCCGAACCTGGCCCCATGCTCGAAAGTGACTCCAAGATTAAGGGGGGAGGACCGGTAAGGCTTACCTCGGGAGCACCGATGCATTTGGCCCGGCTCCAGGAGCCAGAACCAGGCCAGTTGGAGGACGTAATGAGGCCGTCATCCCCTGATTTCTCCCTTCCTCAGGCTATGCCTTCAGACCCAGCTGATAATAATAATCAAGCTTGGATTAACCCGCGCTTCAGAAGATTAGAGAGGCGGCATCATCAAAAGGAAGGGTGGGGCAGGAGCCCCATCCCACAGGATATATAAGGAGCTTTGGGACTGGGGAGCAAAAGATTAGCTGAACCATTTCAAAGAGAGCTGAAGTCTTACTCTGCGAGTCATTTGTTTGAACTTTGGCAAGCAGCTGTGATTTCTCTGCCAGGACTGATAGGAGCCATGAATCCACTGGCTGAAGGCCAGCTCGTTGCTCCGAAGTGGGGAAGGAGACAGAACAGGTACCCCTGAAGTAGTAGATAAAAGAGCCAGATTGGGTCTAGCAATTAAAGCCCCCTCTTAGTCATGGGTAGGTGGCTCTCTCTCAGTCCAACCCATTGTTGGAAAAAAAAATTCCCTGGTTCATTTCGCAGCTGGGAAGCAGTCACTGATACTGAGAAGAAATAGACATGGAAGCCAGCTGCCAGAGAAGGGATCCTTTAATTCAGGAAAGTAAGGAAAGTAGTGACACAGCTTGAGCATTCTTGGCTTGCAAGCAGCTTGGGGGGGATGAATCTGAGCCTTTTATGGTTAATTCCCCTTTGAATTTATGCAGCTTGATGGGTTTATTTGTATGCCTCTAGTTAAAGTGATTGCCTTGAATCCTGTCTTCCTGCTTTAATGGAATAATCCTGTTTTGTCTTTCCTATCCTGGGGGTTGGCCAGGAAAGGAAAAGGGGAGTTCCGGGTGAGTTATTTTTAGCCTGATTCCCCTTATCTTAATGGCTGTACTTAAGTGTTCCTTTCAGCTGGTACTTTTGCCTGGGGTTTTCTTAAAGAGGGGAGGACTCTCTTGAGTCTCTTGGCACTGTTTTCTGAGGTTTCTGGTGCTATGAAAGTTCTGGCGCTGTCCTTTTGGGGTATACTTCAGGGGTGGGTTCTACTTATCTCCGCTACTGGTTCACAATGGGAGCATGCATGCAGAAGCTTCTTCACATGCGCAAATCGTTCATGATGATGTCCAAGTGAGTGGGCGGAGCCTCACACTGCTGTTACTACCGGTTCACGAGAACCGGACCAAACCAGGAGCAACCCACCACTGGTATACTTCCCACAATATCTCACGGGGTTGTTGTTGTAGGGAGTATAGGAGGAGGCAGGTGTGTTGAATATATTTGCCATCTTGAGTTATTTGTAAAAAATAATAAAGGCAGGGTACAAATAAATTAAAAAGAAGTAGGGCAATTTTGAGCAACTGTTTGCAAAATCTAGACAGAGAAGTTGAACTGTAACCAGATCCTAATCTAGAGCAAGAAACTAAATCTATAGTCATTAAGTGAATGCAATTGGTCATTAAGTGAACCTGTTGTCTGCAATGGCAGTTTTTACCAGAAACCACAAATTGCTGTCATGTAACTGTGGGATGAATGTGGGCCAGGTGCCAAGCACCCAAAATACCATCACATGACTGGGAGGTTGAAGTGGCAGCCACCACAACTTCAAATCCAGTCGAAGTAAGTTTTTTGGGTCTATTGTAATTTTGGCTACTAAGCAACTGGACATAAGGACTGCCTAATATACACTGTTTTTAAAAAAACTCTAGATATTTGCTGAGGCAGGGATTATCTTTCTAAGGTAAACATAGTTTGCAATTGAAACAAGAAACTCCATTTCAGCTTGGCTCTTGCAGGTGTTCCCAGTCTTTGTCAACTCCCTTAATGCTTTCCAACCTCTTAGTAATACTTGTAAAACAAGATATCTTCCTTTCAGAGCAAGGATTTTGTCCTGCAGACCTGTATGTTTGTTCATTCCTATGATAAACTCTGTAATGGCTGTTTCAGCTATCTCATTCAGCCATGCCCTGACTTATCAGAACTAAGACAAAGTTTCACATTGTACCAAAATTCCGTTTGCTTTACACATCAAATACTTTTCAAGCTCAGGTTCGGTTTGATAACATTGAAAATGTTTAATGGTTTTCTTACAAAACTATTTTCCCACATTGTATCTTTTATATGGGAGTGCAAGCAGGGGTGGGTTCTACTTACCTTTACTACCGGTTCACAACGGGAGCATGTGCATGCGCAGATTGTCCATTATGACGTCCAGGAGGGTGGGTGGAGCCTCCCGCCATTTTTACTACCAGTTCGCAAGAACCGGACAGAACTGGGAGCAACCCAGCACTGAGTGCAAGTCATACCACAGAAACTCAAGCCAGAACTCATTACTAAAAAGATGAATGTTCTCTCACAACATACAGGTAGTCCTCACCTAATGACCACAATGGAGCCCAACATTTTGTTGCTAAGTGAGACAATTGTTGAGTGAATTTTGCCCCATTTTACAACTTTTTTGCTATAGTTGTTAAGTGAATCCCTGCAGTTGATAAATTAGTAATACAGTTGTTGAATGAATCTGGCTTCCTCATTGACTTTGCTTGTCAGAAGATCACAAAAAATGATCACATGACCCCAGGACACTGCAACCATCATAAATGTGAATCAGTTGCCAAGCATCCGAATCCATGGGGAGGCAGCAACGGTCATAAATGTGAAAAACGACCATGCCACTTTTTTCAGCACCATCATCAACTTCAAATGGTCACTAAATGAATGGTTGTAAGTCAAGGACTGCCTGTATTTCTCTCTCAGCCCAACCCATCTCATGAGATTGTTCTTGTGGGGAAAATAGGAGGAAGAAGAAGTATTAAGCTATGTTCACTGCCTTGAGTTATATAGGAAAATAATAAAAGCAGGATTTAAAGAAATAAAATAAATCTCAGTCTGCCATAAAAGCATAGCTTTTGTAGACTCCCCTTTTTCCAAAAGTCTGTTGAGATAATAATTACCATTTCACTGATCAAATAGTTAAAACAAATGGACTTTGGAACCAGGTACTGGCTCCTTTAAGAAGGTGCTTGGATGCTGAAAATATGATTGCCTTATGTCGACAACACTCTAATTACTTACACCAAGTTGGGCGGCATTATTTTGTGGAAGCAGCACCTGAGCAGGTTCCCGTTTCAAGTGATCCTGTCCTGTTTGATTGTCACAGAAGGCCAGGTAAGTCCATGTCTCCAGGCTTTATGTTAACTGAAGAGTTATACTTTTGCAAACTGAACTAAAGAAGCTTCTTGGATGAGAAGCGAAAACATTTCCTCCTCCCCCCTGCCCCCCCAAAAAAAAATATCAAGGAAGTTCAGTTGCCCTTTGGAGAAAAAAACACCTTTGGGACAACCATGAGCTGGATGATTTCATAGAAGCTGAACTGCATTGTGGAAAAGATTGTAGAGTTTTTCTCTGTTGCTTCATACTGACTTGGGACAACAGTCAACCAAAGATGAAGGTAGGTAAGACACAATGAAATCTACTGAGAGGAAGCTTCCCAATACCATAAGAGACCTAAAGGACTTGGAGTGACATGATAGCAGTATTCCAGCATTTGAGGGGCTGCCACAAAGATGAGGGGAGTCAACTTATTTTCCAAAATACTTGTAGGCAAGACAAGAAACAGTGGATGGAAACTAATCAAGGAGAGAATCAACTTGGAATTAAGAAGGAACAGTGAGGAGAATTAACCAGTGAAACAGCTTGCCTTCAGAAGTTATGGGTGCCCCATCGCTGGAGGTTTTTAAGAAGAGACTGGACAACCACCAATCTGAAATGGTATAGGGCAGGGGTCTCCAACCTTGGCAACTTTAAACCTGACAGACTTCAACTCCCAGAAAGCCCCAGCCAGCAAAGCTGGCTGGGGCGTCCTGGGAGTTGAAGTCCTCCAGGCTTAAAGTTGCCAAAGTTGGAGACCCCTGGTATAGGGTCTGAGCAAGGGATTGGATTAGAAGACCTCCAAGGTCCCTTTCAGTTCTACTCTGATTGTTATTCAACTATAATCTATAGCCACTGTGGCCAAAGGAATATCAGGTTGATAAAAATTGGGTGTACATTGAGGAAACAAGTACAGTACTCGGTACTGGAATGGAAGGTCAACAGCAGCAGTATACATTTGTAAATATCTTTATATAGGAGGAAAGTCTCTAAGGCAGGGGTCACCAACCTTGGAAACTTTACGACTTGTAGACTTCAATTCCCAGAATTCCTCATGTGCTGGCTGAGGAATTCTGGGAGTTGAAGTCCATAATTCGTAAAGTTGTCAAGGTTGGAGACCCTTGCTCTGAGGTGACTCCTGGTAATTTCATGGATTTTGCCAGATAGCTATGACCACATCTCTATTGCTTCTACAGAGGTTGAAACTTTAGGAGAAATTACAGAAAATCCAACTGTGGTGTTCCAACACTGTAGGTTTTTAAGAAGAGTTTGGATAACCATTTTCCTAAAATTATATGGGGTCTCCAGCTTGAATAGAGGGTTCGACGAGAAGACCTCCAAGGTCCCTTCCAATTCTGCTCCACTGCTCTATTGTTCTGTTCTAAAAGATGGGGGAGCTATGGAAATATTTTGAGCATAGAAGAAAGGTGCATCCACTTTATGTGGAAATATATGTGGAATTTATGTGGAAACTAAGGAGAAATTTCCTGACAATTAGGACAATTAATGAATGGAACAACTTGCCTCCAACACTGGAAGTTTTTAAGAAGAGATTAGATAACCATTTGTCTTAAATGGTGTAGGCTTTCCTGCCTAAGCAGGGGGTTGGACTAGAAGATCTCCAAGGTCCCTTCCAACTCTGTTATTCTATTATAAATATAATTGATGGTTGGTTAGGCTTTTCATAAGTCAGATGAGAGCAGCCCTCTGCTGGTTGAAGGGCACAGTGCCTAGGGCTGTAATCTTCCTTTTCTTCCATTTTTGAGGCAATAGGTTTTTTTTCCTCCTTATTGTTTTAAAAAATGCTAAACTAATTGAGCTTACATTACAATTTCCATAAACTTCCAAACTTTGATGCAAATAATTAATATGTTGGTGCAATAACATATAGGGATTCTAGGGAATACGACATGATTTGATCAAAGAGGAGTCAAGGTTAATCCTTGATCCAAAATTTATCCATTCTTGGTATAAACTCTGTTGAACGATATTTGGAAATTCCAGTAGAACAAGGGACACATTCTGTTCATAGGAGGGCCTTTTAATAAAAAAAATATGTTAGCTGGAAAAAGTGCTACCAAGCTCTTTTTGAGTTTTGATTAATTGATTGATTGATTGATTTTGCAACATTAGACTAACACAGGTCTCCTAAAATGTGACGGAAAATCAGCCAACAGTTGTACTAAAATGTACCCAACTAAACTGAAATTGCCAATAAATTAAATGTAGATGGGAGGGACTTTCTAGACATCTAAAGCAATAATTATTTATTCACAAGGGAGAGTCAGTAACTAGGTTGCTTGAGATAAAACAGCAAAAGAAACAAAGGTAGAAATATGCATATGTACTTATGAGATTAAAAAGTACATGGATATCTTGAAAGTTATTGACTTTGGGAGACTGAACATTTCCCAGCAGGGTGGAGAAAGAATTTAGAATTAGAATTAGAATACATGGCTAAGTATTGATTAAGCACACAAGGAATTTGCCTCTGCTGCAGAAGCTCTCTGTACATGCAAAGCAACAGGATAATAATAATTATCATAATAACACTAATATGTGGGGACAATAAAGAAGATAAAAAGGATAATAATAATACTACAGTCATGAAACATGGGTAAATATTTGAGATTCAGACTTTTGCTCAATGTCTTGAGAGGCTTTCAAAACACTAAGGAGACTTTTTTCCACATTAAACACTGGATGAGTCACAACACATGTGATGTAGCTGGTGTATGTAAGGAAAGTTATTTATTTATTTCTTTTATTTTATTATTTTGTCAACAAGTACAAGGAAACAAGTATCAGCATAGACCTAGACATGGACACATGAAAAAATGGCACAAATAAATGGATATAAATAAGCAAAACATAGCCATAAATACATAAAATGAGTACATATAAATGGGGACAATAGGACAGGGACAGTAGGCATGCTGGTGCACTTATGCTTATTTGCAAGCATGTTCAATTTGCAAATTACTCTGAAAGTTATTTGCAAGCAATTTGTGTTCTTTGCAAATTACTGTTTCACACATGAGCCTAAAAAAGGCATTTACAGGTAGTCCTCGACTTATGGCCACAACTGACCCGGAATTTTTGTTGTTAAGTGAGACATTTGTCAAGTGAGTTTTGCTCCATTTTACGACTTTTCTTGCCACTGTTGTTAACTGAATCACTGTAGTTTATAAGTTAGGGACCTGGTTGTTAAGTGAATCTGGCTTCTCCATTGACTTTGCTTGTCAGAAGGTTGCAACATGACCCTGGGACACAGCAAAAATCATAAATATGAACCAGTTGCTAAGCATTTGAATTTTGGTCACATTATCATGGGGATGCTGCAAAGGTTATAACTATTAAAAGTTGTCATGTCACATTTTTAGTGCCTTTGTAACTTTAGTGTCTTTGTAACTTTGAACGGTCACTAAGTGAACTATTGTAAGTCAAGGACTACTTAATTTCAAAATCGAAGGCACTTCAATCCCCTAAAGTTTCAACCCCCAATAGCAGGCTAAAAATGGCACATTTTCATGTTCATTTTGCCAATCTTGCAAGGTAAAGAGAACCCAGAGGATGCTTCAAGCCATCCTCGTTTCATGACTGTGCTATTTAGCAATCATTCAAAATTACAACACTGCTGGAAAAAAAAGGAACTTTATGGTCAGTCCTTGCACTAATGACCATCACTGCTGCATCACGGAGTCACTTGTTCACTATTTGTGCACAGCTGGTTTCCGAGAAGAACCATGGAGAAGCAGGCAATACACGACAATTGTGGATGTTAAGCGAGGACTACCGATATAAGAATCCAAAGAGGATTCAGCATCTGGCTGCAGAGATGGAGGTCTTAGGGTTGGGACTCCAAGCTTCCTTCAGACCTTCTTCCACATTTACCTCCCAAATTCCTTTCCCCTCAGTTCCCCCTTCCTTCCAAAATCACTGGGAGTAGGAACTTGTGCACCTGCTGTGATTGACAGTTCTAGCAGTTTTATTTTAAAAGGAAATGAAAGAGGAGAAGAGATTAGGTAAGATGGTACCACATTCATCTTATAGACAGACCACAATACCCTAAATTTAAGACAATTTGCCCCCAAAATGATGGTTAGTCAGAAAACATTTTCTAAGCACCTGAGTGAGGTGTAGTTTTGAAACCTTGGCTAGCATCATAGATCTGAACTGCATAAAGCTGGCCACCCTGAAACTTTGCAAACATACAAACTGAAGACAAACTGATTTGAATACACACAATTTCTTCCTTCACGACTTGAGGAAAAATATAGTAAGATTATAGAATGATGCCTTTAGGGAAAATGGGGAATAATTTAAATCCAAATGTATTTAAAATTATTAAATTTATCCATTTACATAATCATCTTCATTTAATGACCCTATAATCCCTTGCGGGGTAGAATCTGGGCAACTGAATGGAGCTGTGTGATTACTGGCCAGATGCCCTTCCTGTCGCCAATGTGGAGTTATATTTAGCAGATATATCCTCATCTTGCCCAGAGAGAGAAATATCTGCCTCTACTCAGGATCGAGAGGGACATGGTGGCTTAGTGGGTAAGACGCTGAGCTTATCGATCGAAAGGTTGGCAGTTCAACAGTTCAAATCCCTAGTGCCTCGTAACGGGGTGACCATGAGCTCCCATTACTTGTCCCAGCTTCTGCCAATCCAGCAGTTCGAAAGCATGTAAAAAATGCAAGTAGAAAAATAGGGACCACCTTTGGTGGGAAGGGAACAGCGTTCCATGCGCCTTTGGCATTGAGTCATGCCGGCCACATGACCACGGAGACGTCTTCTGACAGCACTGGCTGTTTGGCTTTGAAACGGAGATGAGCACCGCCCCCTAGAGTCGGGAAGGACTAGTACGTATGTGCGAGGGGAACCTTTACCTTTACCTTTTACTCAGGATTGAACTCACAGCCTCCTGTTTGTGAGACAAGAACTCCATCTCCAGGCCACTGCACCACTCTACCCATGTACATAATTACATTATATAATTACATAAATTATAAATAATCTGGGCTGGATTTAATTATGCGGACTTTGTCCACTAAATAGAAATGATTGCTAAGTGCAAAGAAAGATTTTTCCCTTAGATGTGAAATCTATTAAACTGAAGTCTGTTAAATCAAGATTTTTATTAGTAATGTAATTTCTCCAGTAACACCGAATCATAGAGTTGGAAGGGATCTTGGAGATGATCTTCTCTGACATCCTGTTTATGAAGGATTGATTAGAGAATGTTTAAAGATTTCCAGGAAAGAATTTTTTTTGTTTTCCCCAGATTTTTTTGCCGGTCTTGTCCATTTGTTATAGCTAACGACCATGGAGCAAGGAAAAGATCCCATGTCAGACACCCGGCCTGGACTAGGCGAGGTGGAAGGGATTCCCTTACCACAAAGCACTTGTAATGAATGGGACCGGATCCAGTGCTTCCAAGCCAAGCCAGATGACGTACTTCTTTGTACTTACCCCAAATCAGGTAAGAATCTAGGGGTGAAGTCATGTCCAGTTTGTGAATATATACCAATAGGACCGTAAAGTACCTATAGAGCAGAGGTGGGTTTCAAATATTTTTACTGCAGGTTCTGTGGGTGTGGCTTGGTGGCATGGCATGGCTTAGTGGGTGTGGCTTGGTGGGCGTGGCAGGGGAAGGATACTGTAAAATCTCCATTCCCTCCCCAATCCAGGGGGAGGTTACTGCAAAATCCCCATTTCCTCCTGATCAGTTGGGACTTGAAAGGTAGAGAATAGATGGGGCCAGGGCCAGTCAGAAGTTTTACTACCGGTTCTCCGAATTACTCAAAATTTTGGCTACCAGTTCTCCAGAACTGGTCAGAACCCGCTGAAACCCACCTCTGCTACAGAGGAAAATAAACTCCTCACGACTTTGGACAGATCCCATTATTAATCCACTATAATTCTGCTCTCTTTTCCAAAAGACTCTGTTCAGCTGTCTGGGACAGCCATTAGATTGTGTAAGAATGATCTTGCATGGTCAGAAAGAATTCAGTCTGGTTTGGTGATCCTTTGCAAAATCCAGTTCCCAACCTTTCCTAGCTACTGTACAAGCTGAAATTGTTCTTGTGATGTTTTGCTAAAACTTTCTGAGGGTAATGAAAGAGAAGGTTTCTTGAGTTGCACAATTCCTTTCCCCATTTGGGGGTTGGCAGAAGTGAGAGCAAACCTGCAAATTATGAAAAATTTTGTGACAGCAGACTTCAGCTTGTTTTGAGGGCCTTCAGGCATAGTAGATTGCTTATGCATAGCACAGAATAGATAGATGTTGATCCCTCTCTCTCTCTCTCTCTCTCTCACCCCCCCCCCCGGTCCCTCCCTTCTTAGGTACCACTTGGTTACAAGAGATAGTGGATATGATCCAACAAGAAGGCGACCTGGAGAAATGTCAGAGAGCCTCTGTGCATCATCGACACCCATTCATTGAATGGGCAAGGCCATTCCAGACCTTAGGTAGCCTGCCTTTTCTACACAAAAGTCAGGGAGCAACTGTTTATCAGGGCAGGGGGAATAGCTAAAGATGTCTAACCACAGATCCTCAGCAAAACTATATAAGTATAGTTCCCAGACATGTCCTGACCATCAATTCAGGTCCTAATATGGATTCTCACTCCTCTGGTCTTCTGTGTCCTTTAAGCAGGAGTGGACCAAGCTGATATGATGCCTTCTCCAAGGACCCTCAAGACTCACCTTCCTGTCCAGCTGCTCCCTAAGTCCTTCTGGGCAGAGAACTGCAAGGTATTTCTTGTTGGGGCCAAATCTTCTCTGGAAGATCTCAAGATCAAATTAAATATGAACACCTTCGTACATATTGCCATTATTTGTTAGAATGATCTCTTACCTCAAGACAGCATATATCCTGGTTGCTCCTATCTTAGTCCCCCACCACACACACACACATACACATACACACAATAATTATGTGAAGTAGGCCAGGCTCTAAGTGGAGCAATCCCTCCACATTCCAGTTTGTTTGTCTGAATGGAGTGAAATTCTTCTTACCTATGTGGCCAATTGTATACCTTTGGCGAAGGGGACAACATATCTCTTATCTGCTATCTCATGGAAACAGATTTCTTGTCAGGACTGGATTAAGGCCAAATGATGCCCTAAGCAGAGATCAACAATGAGTTCCTTGACCCTTCCATTGCTTAACTGACATTAACACTCAATCCGTGTTGAAAACTGGAGTTGAGCATGGCAATGAAAGAGTTAAGGCATGATACAATAGGAAGGAAATCTCTGCGTGCCTTCCCCACCTTCCCTTGATGCTAGTGTTTCTCAACTTTGGCAACTTAAGACATGTGGACTTCAAATCCCAGAATTCTCCAGCAAGAATTCTGGGAGTTGAAGTCCACATGTCTCAAAATTGCCAAGATTAAGACACATTGCAAGCACATGCTTCTTTTATTTATTGTTTCACCCGAGACTGTTTCTTCTGCTGCTTCTTCACCTTAGTTCATTTACATGGCAAGAAATCCCAAGGATTGCCTAGTGTCCTATTTCCATTTCCAAAGAATGAACAAAACGTTACCCCATCCTGGAACATGGGAGGAATATTTGGAGATTTTCATGGCAGGCAAAGGTAAGCCAAGCACCCCTTTCTCATTTTTGGAAAGGAACAGGTCATTCAGAGGTGGGGATTTTCAGTAAAGTGTAGGAAGAAAAATCCAGTCCAGTTCCAAGCCAGAAGGAAAGTACCGGAAATAAAATGGAGACTGATTGCAAGGAAAGATTTCTTTGGTTTCCAGAAACTTCAGTGACAGCAGCAAAGTTTCTGTGGTGGCTGACAAAATGGCTGAGTGAGTGGATGGATCTTTATAGGATTCTGGGGTTTTGTGTTTGAGATGCTCCAGGAGCTTTTGCAATGTAGTAAGCCTTGGGTCTTTTGCTATTCTATTGGTGCTGGGTAAATCCTATTATGTCCTAAAGGTTCTGTCCTGTCTTTAGAATTTGGGTGGGGTTATGTAGATTTTAATCCCATCAGATCCAGCCTTCTGTGCATTTTGTTTATGAATAGATTGGCCCAGTCTTTCTTAATAGTTACAAAATATCCATCTCTAAAGATGCTTCTGCTTGAGGTTATTAAGAAAGGCTGGGGCTGCTTTCTGTCTTTAAGAACATGTTTCTTTACTTTTCCTTTGGGGAAATATTCTATCCTGCCTCTCTTAATGTTAAGAATAAAGAATATTTTAATCTGAGGAAGCGAGGAGCTTCCTACAATGGTAAAGAGCAGATTCCATGAGGGAAATGTTCATTAGGCATATTATTAGTAAGCCTTACATTACAAGAAAGTAAATTGCATTTGGACGTTAGAGGGAAAATCTGCATCTACAGCAAAGGCAGGTTGATGATGGCAGAAGCATTTGTGGGTTCCTTGGTGCTCTCTGAGCTTGGTTGTTTTCTTGGTGACATTTCATTACCCAACTAAGTAATTTCATCAGTGCTACAAGGGGATAGGATTGGCAAATTCCTTTTTATCTAGTTGGCTAATGAAACGTCTCCAAGGAAACAACCAAGCTCAGAGAGCAACAAAAGCTCAGTTCAACCCTGAGTTACAAATATTCTCTTCTAGAAGCAGTTGCCTAGGTGAGCTCAGCTCTGTTGGATCCATTCTAGTATTGGTTAACTAGACATCTATCTGGGATGCTTTAATCTGGATTCTTGCAATTTGAAGTGAGTTGGACGTGTGTCTGTGTGTGTCTGTGACTGAGTCATTTTTTTTACTCATGGAAACTGCCTACACAAGTCCCTCTTGTCAAATTTTTGGAAGAGATCTACCATTGCCTATTTCCCAGGGCTGAGAGGGAGGGGCTGACTCAAGTTCATCCAGCTGGCTTTATGTCTAAAGCAAGACTGGAACTTACAGTCTCCTGATAATTGGTGTGCAAAGTCAGCTAGTTGACTTTCATGCCTAAGGCAGGATTAGAACTCACCATCTCCCAGTTTCTAGCTGCTGCCTTAAGCACTACAGCAAACTGACTTTTAAATTGGACTCAAGGAGCCTTAAATGGCTCCGACGAATTCTGAGCTGTGTTGTTGAGAAATGCAGTGGACCACATGCATGTAATTTCCACCTTTCTTATGGTGAATGTCAAGAGGATTGGGAGCCATTTTACAAAGTTTTCAGGGTCTGAATGGAAAAGAGCAGGGGGCACCAAAGATTTGGGAATATTGTTGTGTGTGTCACTAGGATCTTCACCCTCGACTTGATCGCTTCCTACCTTTCTCTGTTCCAGTGGCGTGGGGCTCTTGGTACAATCACGTAAAGGATTGGTGGAAAGCAAAAGATACTTACCGTGTCCTGTATCTCTTTTATGAAGACATTAAAAAAGTGAGTTCTGGAAGGAAAGTCTGAATGGAAATAGGGCTGGAAAATCATGGTTTTTTTCCTGTGGCTTCTTCTCCTGCAGGGGTGGGATGAGATGAGTAGATTGTCCTCATGTTTTTATGCAATCCAATGAAAAATTGGGATCTTAAAAATGAAAGTTCTTTTCCTCCTTATGGCATCCTAGAATTTTATTACATTTTTTATAAGGCAACAATAATCTCCCCTTTTAGGAACAATTGCTTGGAAAATGTTATGAAAATAAACTGTTAGAGAGCTTGAGTTGGGTTGGGTTGTAGCTTTGAAGATTTGAACATTGTTTTCTTCTTCCTAGCATTTTTCCTGCAAATGCAGGCCTCTTTTTTTTTTTTAGATCAATGAGTGATATATTTTTGGTTGGGACAAGAATTGATCAATTGGCTTGTTGCTTGAGCCTGATGTAATGGAGTGAGAGGAGAATGGCTGGCTCAAGGTCACCCAATCAGCTTTCATGCCCAAGGTGGGACTAGAACTCTTAGTTTCCTAATGGGCCAAAGTCACCCAGTCATGCCTAAGGCAGGACTAGAACTCATAGTCTTCTGATTTCTAGCTTGGCGCCTTAACCAATAGACCAAACTTTGCAATTTGCTTATTGTGACTGGTTTTTTTAAATTAGAATGAGAATGAATTGCTAGTGGGTTGGCAATGTTTTTCTTGGACAGCCAGGGGGCAGCACTGTTGCAAAATGATGGTGGTCAGGTCATGATGGCACACCTTGAATCAGTTTGGGGGGGTTTGGTGGGTGGCGCCCTAGGTCACCCAATTTTCCAAGCAGACTTTATGGTGCAATTAGCTTTCAGTCAGTGACTGAAAGAATCAGTTCACAGTGGCTCAAAATGAGCAGTTTGATGAAGTCTAACAAAAAAAAAAAAGTTGGATATTGACCTGACTTTCACTATGGAACACTTAAGAATCCATTCTTTTCTGCTTCTCTTTTATCCATCTCCACTATGCTCCATCTCACACAGGACCCAAAGAATGAAATCCAGAAGATAATGCAATTTATAGGGAAGCAATTAGACATGGCAACCCTAGACAAGATTGTGCATCATACCTCCTTTGAAGTCATGAAGCAGAACCCCATGGTCAACCGAGCAAATGCACCCCTGTCCGTCATGGACCAGTCCATTTCTCCATTCATGAGAAAAGGTACGCTTTCTCCCCTGTCCAGTCACTAGAAGTGAACTGTCTTTAGGTATCCCACATTGCAAGAATTTTAGAGGAATCCTAGAGAAATACAAGTTTGTTTTGGAACATGCATGCCGTGCAAGGAACTGTAGTATTCCTCCATGATGATTTATCGGGATCCGACATTGTAGGTCATTAAACAGGCCTAGGCATTCAGGAAATAAAAAAATGAAATTATTAAGAGCCAATCAATAAAATATACAGGTAGTCGTCGACGTATGACCACAATGGAGACCAAAATTTCAGTTGTTAAGCAAGGCGGTTATTAAAGGAGTCGCACCCAATTTTATTGATTTATTTGTCAAACATAGACAAGATAACAAGTATAAGTATGAACATAAACATAAACAAAGGGAGTAAATAAAAATAAATGGGGGCAGTAAGGCAGGGACGGTAGGCATGCTGGTGCGTTTTACAAACTTTTCTCTCTTTTTTTTTTTTGACCACACGTGTTAGGCGAATCATTGCAGTTAAATGAACTGTGCAGTCGAATCCGGCTTTCTCTATTGATTTTGCTTGCTGGAAGCTAGTTGGGAAGGTGATAAATGGTGATTACATGACCTCAGGATGCTACCACCAGGGGTGAAATTCAGCCGGTTCTATCCGGCTCAGGTGAACTGGTAGCGGCGGCTACGAGAGACTCTGTCCACCTGCACGGATGTCATGACATTGCTTTTTTGTGACAATTTTAAGCCTCTGAGCATGGGCAGAAGACTTTGCACATGTGTGGATGACGGCGTGCACAAACGAAGCAAGTATGCGAGTGGCGAGTGCACATTTGTGAACCAGTAGGGAAGATAAGTGAATTTCACCCCTGGCTACAACCATTGTAAATACATGCCAGATGCCAAGCAATTGAATTTTGATCACATGAATGTGGGGATGCTGGCTGCGTCGGTTGTAAGTGCAAGGATGCGTTGTAAGTCACATTTTGCAATGCTGTTATAACTTTGAATGGTCACTAAGTGAATAATAATAATAATAATAATAATAATATTTTAATTTTTATACCAGCCTTCTCCCGAAGGACTCAGGGCGGTTAACAGCCAGATAAAATACAGTACAATACAATACAATAAAATCACTATTAAAAAACTTATTCGATATGGCCAATAAAATTAAATTATAAAATACATATCGAATGGTTACATATCGAGAATTACCTGTAATGCTGTTCGAAAGGCTGAATTTGCAAAGGCATCCTATTAGGATTCAGGTAGTCAAAGTTAAAACATGACTGAAAAATGTGACTTACGACTGTTTTTCAGTCATGACCTTTGAAGCATCCCCAAGATCATGTGATCAAAATTCAGATGCTTGGCAACTGGTTCATATTTATGACCCTTGCAGCGTCCCAAGGTCACACGATCCCCTTTTGCGACCTTCTGACAAGCAAAGTCCAAGGGGAAGCCGGATTCACTTAACAACCAGGTGACTAACTTTTAACAACTTCAGTGATTCACTTAACAACCGTGGCAAGAAAGGTCATAAAATGGGATGCAACAAATGTCTCGCTTAACAACAGAAATTTTGGATTCAATTGTGATCGTAAGTAGAGGTAAGTAGACTGCCTGTATTCTTGTCTCTTGTAGATAATTGCAGTTCAGTGGAAATTAATGTCCAGGGTTGCTTTTCTGACTACCTCTAAGGGTCTTGTAGAAAGTATCACTTAAAATTTCCAAGCAGACTATATGGTGTGATTGCTTTACAGGAATGGTTGGTGACTGGAAAAACCACTTCACAGTGGCTCAAAATGAATGGTTTGATGAAGACTACCGGAAAAAAATGTTAGATACTGATTTGACTTTCACTATGGAACTCTAAGGATCCTTCTGATTTTCATTTCACTTGTTTTCCTGCTATCCCAGTCTCATTTGGTTCTCCTCCTCCAGCCTCCACAGTGCTTCGGTCACACTTTCTGGAGCCTCGCTTGTTCTAGTTTTCTGTAGATCCTATATTTTGTTAAATTGATTAAAAAAAACAATGACCTTAAGTTGGAATTTCTGATCATTCTTAAAAAAATACACTGACTGCTTCAATTAATTTTGATTAGTTTAATTCTAAATGAAGGACAAGCATAACATGGACCATATGCAGGCCCCCAGTGCCATTGTGGGAAGCCTCTGTCTGAACCACTTCACACCCTGCTGGTGAATCCGTCTGCAGTGAAGTAAAGTTTCATATTGTATTTTAATGAGGCTGCAAATTTCAGAATCACTTCTTCTGGTGATTGCATAGCTTAATTATCATGCTTCCTAGGCAGTGGTGAAATTCAAAAATTTTTTATTACCGGTTCTGTGGGCGTGGCTTGGTGGGCGTGCTGTGGCTTGGTGGACATGGCAGGGAAAGGATACTGCAAAATCTCCATTCCCACTCCACTCCAGGGGAAGGATACGACAAAATCTCTATTCCCACCCTACTCCAGGGGAAGGATACTGCAAAATCCCCATTCCCTCCCCACTCTGGGGCCAGCCAGAGGTAGTATTTGCTGGTTCTCCGAACTACTCAAAATTCCCACTACCAGTTCTCCAGAACCTGTCAAAACTTGCTGAATTTCACCCCTGTTCCTAGGACTCTTCATGGTTGAAAAATCTACAGAGTAGCGTTTAGGAGTTCCTATCCCTTTTCTAGATTATGAGACATCATCAGAATTGTTTTTATGTTTATTACAAAAACATAGAAACATATTTCCAAACAAAGCATTCTTGTCAGAGGTGGTATTCAGCCGGTTCGGACCACTTTGCTCGAACTGGTAGTCCCAACTCTATGCCATCTTATTTAGGCACATTTTTTGAGGCCGGGCGCATGTGCAGAAGGCCCATGCGTGAGCAAAGCACATGCGTGGAAGATAAGTGCGTGCATGAACTGGGCACATATCAGTGGTGGGTTTCAAAATATTTTATTACTGGTTCTGTGGGCGTGGCTTGGTGGGCGTGGCTTGGTGGGTATGGCAGGGGAAGGATACTGTAAAATCTCCATTCCATCCCCAATACAAGGGAAGGTTACTGCAAAATCCTCATTTCCTCCCTATCAACTGGGATTCGGGAAGCACAGAAGAGATGTGGGTGGGGCCAGTCAGAATTTTTACTACCGGTTCTCCAAACTACTCAAAATTTCCATTACCGGTTCTCCAGAACTGGTCAGAACCTGTTGAAACCCTCCTCTGGCACATATCTGCATGTAGTGAGCGCACGCACGTGAGGCGAACTGATGATCCCTGCCCCACAAAAACCTTTCAAGAGGCGTCAACTTTTATTAAAGGTGAACACAATCTGCACATAGGCCCAAGAACAATGGATCTGAAATGAACCAAGCCAATTTTGTAAAATAGGGATTATATTCTTGTAACAAAAGCCAGTATAATTCCCTGTTCTTTAATCATCTGAGCACTGAGGTGGTGATTCCATTTCAGTGCTCTCCTGGTGGTCTCCTTTCTTAGCTTCTGCTTCCCTATTTCTAAAGTTTTGTCCTTGGTTGGAGACCAGGTTAAAGTTCTTCTTCCGGTTAGCCGCCTCGTTTGCCCATCTTTGCAGCACTGCTTGTGGCCAGTTGATTTGATGATTGCACTGTTCAACCTTGGGGGCATGCGGAGGCTCATTCTCCTTATGAACATTGGTAATTATCTGAGGTTGAAATACCAGAAGACTGCGGTGATTCTTCACAGGCGGTACTTCTTGGTCATATTTTTCTGGTTCTTCGGCAAGGACCTCGCCTGCATCTTTTGCGGGAATTAGAGGCAGCTTTTGGGCATCTATATCTGTGGAGAGGTGAAAAGAGAGCACAATAATGTCTTAAGACAAAAAGGAAGTGTTGGAAGAAACATCCTTCTGGGTTCAGTTCCAAGTGGGGAGAAAGACACTGGAAACATGGTGGCTGCTTGGAAAGATGGTTTTAATGGTGGACAGGACCACATGCCTTGAAGATCTTGGGTGAAGAAAAAAAAAAGGGAAGAGATCCTGAGAGTGCCTGGGTTTTATACCCTCTCTGGGCTTTTGAATTTGAGCTTGTATTCTGATTGGTTGTCAGACTCCCATGGGGCCATGCAGGGGTAACTTTGTAGGTTGTGTTTTTGAGTCCCAAGTTTGGTTGACTCTTGTTGGATGACGATGTAATGAAAGGGCTTTGGGATTCCTACTATGGCTCTGCCTGAAGGAGGTAGATCTTCATTATATAGAATAGTTTCTGCCTCCCTTTTAGGGGAAATATTCTGCTCTTGTAATATTTCCTAAAATATCTCATTTTCCTAAGAGAGGGATGGGTGCTAACTTCTACAGAAGAATCCTCCATATTACAACCCACAATGGAAGCACCTAATCAACCTTGGCTGATCTTGAAAAGCTAAGTAAAGATGAAGTTGATTAGGTCTTTGATGGGAAACAACCAGGAATTATCAGGTTTGTAGATGAGGCTGGAAAGTTAAAAAAAAATCTTCAAATGGATAACCTTTTGTCTGGAATGGTATAGGTTGAGTCTCCTACCTCAGCAGGGGGCAGAAGACCTTCAAGGTCTCTCCCAATTCTGTTCTGTTCAAACTACTCTTTAACCTTTTTAGTAGCAGGAGGAAATGGGCTTAGTAATAAAAGTGTGGTTTTCAGTGGTCTTCTGAATTTGATATTTATGGATTTCAGAAAAATGCCCCTTTTTGATTTTCTTTTTTTAAAAAATCAGCTGAGGGAACGGTCTGGAATTAAATTTGGAAGGAAACAAAATCCTATTTGGAAACAAGTAAGGAAAGATACAAGCCAACATTTGCACTAAGGTATCTACAGTTTTAAATACAAAGCAGAACAATATCCATGGAATAGGACAGTCTTCCTTTCCCTTCTGTCCTCCAGGCTGTACATATTCAGTTTCTCCAATCTCTCTTGATATCTATACAGGTAGTCCTCGATTTACGACAATTGAACCCAAAATTTTTGCTGCTAAGTGAAACATTTGTTAAGTGAATTTTGCCCCATTTTACAACCCTTTGTGCCAGAGTTGTTAAGTGAATCACTGCAGTTGTTAAGTTAGTAATATGGTTGTTAAGTGATTCTGGCTTCCCCATAGACTTTCTTTGTCTCAAAAGGTCGCAGACGGTGATCACATGACCCCGGAACACTGCAACGGTCATAAATATGAGTCAGTTGCCAAGCGTCCAGAATTTTGATAACACGCAACGGCCATATGTGTGAAAAAATGGTCACAAGTCCTTTTTTTAGCGCTGTTGTAACTTTGAACATTCACCAAATGAACTGTTGTTAATTCGAGAACTACTTGTATACACACACACACACACACACACACACACAATCAAAGATATATATGATCACAGCTGATATATGTATATAATTTTTAAAAAAGCAATTTTGTCAAAGCAATCAGATTTGCTCATTCAGTCACAAAACTATTCGAGGCAGATTTGTAAATTATATGAAGAAACAAAACCAAAACATTCCCAGCACTTCAGTTTTTAATGTTTGGCGTGAAGCCACTGTCTCATGGAAAGCAGCATAATTTATAGACTATCACGTCAATTATGTCAGATCTGCAGAACATATAAACAGTGGTTTATACTCCTCCTTTGCTATTTTCTCCCTTCCACAATAGGAGAACACCCGATAATTCTCCACTAATCTTTCGGTTCCCTGCTTTCATTCTAATTTGATTGCTAACTAAAGAGACATACATACCTATGTTAAATGATTTGCAAGAGCCATTCCTAGCACTCCCAAGGCCATCCATGTGCCTCCAGAAAACAGGCTTGTTTTAAGTTTTTTTAAAAAAGCCGTGTGGGAAGGCAAATCTAATAGGCAGCTCATACTTTGTTGCCAAGACAACTGGAGGTCTTCCACCTGCTGCCTAGGCAACTAGAATTCACCTGAGGTTGAAAATTCCACAATCCAATCAAAGCAGAGGTGGTATTCAGGCAGTTCGGACCTGTTCAGGCGAACTGGTAGTGGAAATTTTGAGTAGTTCGGAGAACCGGCAAATCGCACCACCGAGGGGGCGGGCAGTGTGGGCGCAGAAGGGCCAAACCGGTTTGGGAATGGACCAGATGGTGATGCTTACCTGCAAGAAGTCCCACCTGAAAACCACTACAGCGGAGATCTTGCAGCTGCTTCTTCCATCCCTTGCTGAGCCTTAGTTGCTCGTGGAGACACTCCATGTGCTTCTCTCTGCTGCTGCTCTTGCTGGGAGAGAATCTTGTGCAATTTAGCAGCTGTGAGCTGCTGCTTTCCTCTAAATCCCATCCAGAAAGTGCTGTGGCTGAGACAAACAGCATTCAACATGGCTGCTGCTTCTTTGTGCTGCAGCGCTGTCCAGATGGGACTTAAGAGGAAAGCGGCAGCTCACAGCTGCTAAATTGCACAAGACGCTCTCCCAGCAGTGTGGAGAGAAGCAGCTGCCGCCCCGGAGAGCAGAGATAGAGGAGACCAGGGTTGAGCCTTGCTGTGTGGTGGAAGCCATACATGCATGCATGCGTGGAAGCCATGCGCACACACATGCATGGAAGCTGTGTGCACACACTCACATTTTCGGTGAACCGGTGGCAAAAGTATTTGAAACCCACCACTGACAAAGCAAACCTCTTTATTTAAAGAAAAGGAAAGCCCTTGGCTAAGTATTTTCAGATTATGAGCCTATTTCAATATTTGTTTTTATTTTTAAGAAAGTTGATTGCTCTGTAAAATGGAGAAATCCCCCCTTTTTAAGCTTTAGTGAAATGGGCAAATAAGGGGTACAATGCCTACAAGCATGTTTTTTTTAAAAAGGCAAGATGGAGGCTATGGCATTGTGATCTTTGTTTTATTTGTACAAGAAAGGTCAGAGCGTCAATTGCAACACCATCTCAGTTTTAATTGGGTTATTTTAAAAAAAGGATGGATCCCTTTGTTGTAATGTTCTTTTTTTCTGTGAGATTATAGATGAGAATAACAAAGACTAGTATTGAAATCAACCTCACTGGAATAAAAAAACCCTCATTGGAATACTATTTTAAAGGTTTCCCAAATGTAGAAAACTTTTGTATGAGCTTTGAGAGATATTAATATTAACCATGTTTATTAACTAGAAGGCCAGATCCTAAAGATGAAACTGAAATACTTTGGCCACCTAATGAGAAGGAAGGACTCACTGGAGAAGAGCCTAATGCTGGGAACAATTGAGGGCAAAGGAAGAAGGGGGCAACAGAGAACAAGATGGCTGGATGAAGTCACTGAAGCAGTAGGCGTGAGTAGACTCCAGAGGATGGTAGAGGATAGGAAGGCCTGGAGGAACGTTCTCCATGGGGTCGCGATGGCTTGAACACGACTTCGCAACTAACAACAATATTAACCATAGTTAAAATTATTAGGAGTAGAGTAAATAGAACAGAACAGAACAAAATAGAACAGAACAGAGCTGGAAGGGACCTTGGAGGTCTCCTAATCTAGCCCCCAGCTCAGGCAGGAAAATCTATACCATTTCAGATTAGTGGATGTCTAGTTTTTCTTAAAAACCTCTAGTGATGGAGCTCCCACAATCTCTGGAGGCAAGCTGTTCCACTGGTTAATTGTCCTCACTGTTAAGAAGCTTCTCCTTAATTTCAGGTTATTATTATTATTATTTTTATTATTATTATTTATTTGATTTTTATACCGCCCTTCTCCCGAAGGACTCAGGGCGGTGTACAGGCAACAATAAAATACAGACACTACAGTATACAATTTAAAATGCAAGTTAAAAAACTTATTATAATTCGCCTAGAACTTTAAAAATTTATAAAAACCAAAACCCCATTTAAAATTAGTAAAAAATTTAAAATCGATAAAATTTATGTAATTTAAAATTTAAAATTTAAGCCAGCCCCGCGCGAATGAAAAGATGTGTTTTCAGTTCGCGGCGGAAGGTCCGAAGGTCAGGTATTTGGCGTAAGCCCGGGGGAAGTTCGTTCCAAAGTGTGGGAGCCCCCACAGAGAAGGACCTTCCCCTGGGGGCCGCCAGCCGACATTGCTTGGCGGACGGCACCCTGAGAAGTCCCTCTCTGTGAGAGCGTATGGGTCGGTGGGAGGCATACGGTAACAGCAGGCGGTCCCGTAAGTACCCAGGCCCTAAGCCATGGAGCGCTTTAAAGGTCGTAACCAACACCTTAAAGTGCACTCGAAAGACCACAGGTAGCCAGTGCAGACTGCGCAGGAGCGGTGTTACGTGGGAGCTACGCGAAGCTCCCTCTATCACCCGCGCAGCTGCATTCTGGACTAACTGAAGCCTCCAAGTGCACTTCAAGGGGAGCCCCATATAGAGAGCATTACAATAATGCTTCTCTCTTTGATTAGTTTCCAACCATTGTTTCTTCTCCTGCCCTTTGGAGAATAATTTGACCCCCTCTTCTTTGTGGCAGCCCCTCAAAGTTTAATTGAGTTTAGTTCACAGTCTGAAAGGATAAATGCCCACTGTCTCAATATCTCCTTGGCAGCAATTTGTAAAAATAGCAAGGGCATTTCAGAGACCAAATTATGCCATCTCTCTGCCAGATCTTTTTATTTCCCTTCATCTTTGCTTAACACAAGCCCTTTTTTTCCTAGTCTGTCAGCCACTTGCATCAAATAACCAACGCATGTGAGTCTCTGCTTGCTAATCATGGCCTCAAGGCAGGGGTGAAATGCTACAGGTTCGAACCAATTCAGCTGAACCAGTAGCGGCGGTGGTGCATGTTCAGAGACCCAGTAGCGGAGGCAGCGCAAGATTCTGCCCACCTACCTGAACGCTGTTTTTGACCCTCTGCACATGCGCAGAAGGCTTTGCATATGTGCAGAGGGTCCTGTGCGGATGTGATGTGTGCGTGTGAGCGAAGCACTTCTGAAACCAATAGGAAAGGTAAGTAGATTTCACCACTGCCTCAAGGGAACAGCCAGCTTTATTACATCCAGTGCTAATTGATTGAAATTCATGAAACTTGTTTGATGATGTCCCACGGTGCCAGTATTCACGTCTCCAAATCCATAATTTAAAATCCTACTTTTTTTTCTCTGATGAGAAAAAAGCTGGCAGAAATTTAAGCTGACAGGAATTAATTTATTAAGAAAATTCATACTGTGGGAAGCTTCTCCTCCAAGAATGAAGTATTTTGGGGAATATTAAAAGAAGTAGAATATTATATTTCCCCAAAGGAAGAAATGGAGAAAAATCTTAAGAAAGGCAGAAAGCAGCCCAGTCTTTCTTAATAGCCTCAAGCAGAAGACTCAAGTCTTTAGAAATGAATATTTTGCACCTATTAAGAAAGATTGGGCCAATCTATTCCATAAACAAAATGCTTTCAGCAACAGCTCCTACAGATGATGGGATTAAGAATTTACATTCCCCCACCCAAATTTTAAGGACAGGACATGACCTTTAGGACATAATAGGATTTACCCAGCACTATTAAAATAGCAAAAAGACACAAGGCTGACTACATTACACAACCCCCTGAAGCATCTCAATCACAAAACCCCAGAATCCTATATAGACCAGTGATGGGATTCAGCCAGTTCGCACCTATTCGGGAGAACCAGTTGTTAACTTTCTAAGCAGTTCGGAAAACCGGTTGTTGGAAGAAATCTTATTTTGTTTTTTTCCACTTTACAGGACTAATCCTGTAAGGAAGGCAGGAAGGAAACATTCTAGTATTATTTCTAGCCTAATCTTTATTGCCCTGCTTACAGAATCTACCTCACTGGTTAACCCTTATTATATTGTAACAGCTAAGGTGAAGCGCCCATCAACGCGAGTGACATTGAGTTGGCCATGCCCACACAGTCACATGACTACCAAGCCACGCCTACCCAGCTGTTCATTAGGGCAGAGAACCAGTTGTTAAATTATTTGAATCCCACCACTGATAAAGACCCATCCACTCACTTAGCCATTTTGTCAGCCACCCCAGAAATATTGCTGCTGTCACTGAAGTTTATGGAAACCAACCCTCCCCCTTCTTTCTTTGTAGTCAGTCTCCATTTTATTTCCAGCACATTTCTCCTAGCTTGAAACCGGACCCGATTTTTCTTCCCACAATATGGTTGGCCCACTCACTCAGAGTGACTCTGGGGGGCTTTTAAAAATAAAATTGCAGTACAAAAGCCAACAACTCCCCCCGCCCCAGATGACAACAATCAATCAAAAACTAAACCAACCACCTAATGGGCTCCATGTTATCCTGGGGTCCCTAAGCCTGTTGGCAAAACCAGGTCTTCAAGGCCTTTCAAAAGAGTCAAGGTAGGAACCAATGTTATTTCCACAGGGATAATGTTTCACAGGAAAGGAGTCACCATGCAGAAGGCCCTTCTTTGTGATCCCACCAGATGGACCTTCTTAAACGAGGGGACCCCTAACGTTTCCTGCCTCCCCTCTCTGATGGATTGGACATGTAACTGGGAAAAGGCATTCCTTCAAATAACTTGGTCCCAGGGCATTTACGGTTTTAAAGGTGACAACCAGCATCTTAAATTGGATCCCAAAGTGAATTGGCAGCTAATGCAGTTCTCGCAAGAGAGATGACATGAGTCTAGACTAGGGGTGTCAAACTCAAGGTCTGGGGGCTGGATCTGGCCCACAGGGTGCTTAGATCTGGCCCACGGGCCATCCTAGAAACAGCAAAGGACTGTCCTGCAGTGCCTCTGCCAGCAAAAATGGAGCTCAGGAAGGCCATGTGCAGCCCTCCCGAGCTCCATTTTCACTGGCAGAGGGTTGCAGGAGGCCGCCTCAGCCGAAAACGGAGCTCGGGAGCCTGTTTTCACTGGCAGAGTGCTCTGGCCACCACAGGTGCCCCGACATGAGTGACGTTGAGCTGGCCACACCCACCTTGGCCACGCCCACCCCACCCACCCAAGATCAAACACCACCCTGATGCGGCCCTCAATGAAATTGAATTGTGACACCCCTGGTCTAGATTTGCACCGTATCATGTAGGCTACCACTTTTTGAGCCAATTGAAACTTCCAGATACTTTTCAAGTGCAGCCCCATGTAGAGCACTTTGCAGCGGTCAAGACAGGAGATGAGTAGGGTGTGATGACTATGAATAGAGATTGTTGGTCCAAGAAAGGGCATAACTGATGAACAACCCACAGTTGCGTAAGGGCTCTCAAGTTGGAGCTGGGAATCCAGGAGAACCCCCAGATTACACACTGGGTCTGTCTGGGGCAATGCCACTCCCATTCCAGGCCAGAGATGGTAATTCTCCATGGACCAAAGAGCCCCAAATCTAGAGCTATTCTGTCTTGCCAGGATTCAGTTTCAGCCCGATGGTGAATCTAATCTTCAATACAGCATGAATTGGGGAAATTATTTGGTAGTTTCTGGGAAACTGCCTTTGTGACTAGAGCTGTTGGCCTGCTAGGAAATCAGCAGTGGAAAATGTAAACGGTGAGGCAGGAATTTGGAACGAATGCTGGATTAGCATGTCTTCCAACTTTGGTTGCAGCAGCCTACACCATAGTTGTTGCAGAAATGAGGAACAATGTTAAAAATAGAGCAAGGTGTTTTGATAACTCTTCAAAGTCCAGTACCGTATAAAGGCCAGTAACCCTCCAAAGGCCAGCCAGTGTGTGCTTGGATCGGGACGTGTGCAAACAGGGAGGCATGCAAAGCACAAATCATGGGAGTGGGCTTGAAAATGGTGGAGCAGTAAATTCAGACACAGCTCTGTGCATGTGCCTTCTTGTCAGTGGTGATGTCGTGTCCCCTTCCCCCTCCGACGACCAGGCCTGGGAAGTCTGTATCAAGCGTGGCCACAAAGCCTCTGCAGCTTTGCCAAATTCCTTTCAGATTTCTCAGGGCAGGCAGGAATCCAAGGTGTGACTTCAGCAAACCAGATGAGACTTTGCTTGACTCAAATTGCTTGACTCAAGCTAGTCCTTTATATAGCCATGGGGTGTGGCTCCATGACTCAGCATTTATCCAGGCCTGCCCCTCCCTTCCTTCTGCTGACCTCTCAGATTTCCGGAAGCGAGGATCCTCCCACTTTAGATTGTCTTCTGCTGTTTGAGAAAGGGAGAGGTTGGAAGGAGCAGGCCCGGGTAATTCCAATCCGTGGCTGACTTCCTCTGATGGCTGCGTGTGAGTGAGGTTTGTTTGTTCATTCCTGACATCCCCTCCAGGCATGGGGCCAGGTGTCGTGTCCCACTCCTCCGCTGACAGCTGGGTCTGGGAAATCCGAATCAGGCTTGCCTCTGCAGCTCTGCCCAAAGTCCTAGCAAAGTCCTCAGAGCAGGCAGGAGACCAGTAAGTGACTTCAGCAAGATAAGTTTGACTTTTGCCTGACTCAGAGACTGCCAGAAAGTAGCTCCTTTATATAGGCCATGGGGTGTGGCTCCATGACTCAGCACTCATTAAGGCCTGCCCTCCTTCCTCTGTTGCCTCCGCCTCTCCAATCTTCTGATGCGAGGGTCACTCCAATCAGCTGTTCTTGGGAGTAAACCCTCCTCAGGCTCACCTGCTGTGGATGAGGGGGAGGGGTCTAGCTGCTCCGTTTGCCTGGGCATGGAGTCAGGGCTGGGGCAGGGAGATGCTCCTTCTTCTGCAGTTTGTGGGGGCATGGAGCCAGGACTTGGGCCGGAAGGCATACATTCCTCAGTGTTGGGGAGCAGGTAAGAAGGCCCCGGCTGCTCTGAGGGCGGGCAAGACACAACACTATCCCTCACCGCAGGGCCCTTCCCCCGGGGCTGACGATCGGGATGCGGTCGGGCCGGGTTCTGCTCGTGGAAGGCCCGCACCAGGTCCGGGGCGTGGACGTCGGAGGCGTTGACCCAGGTGAACTCGGTCCCGTACCCTTGCCACGCAACCAGGTATTGGAAGCGCCCCTTCAGCCAGCGGGAGTCGCGTATGCTGTGCACCTCGTACTCCTCCGCCCCGTCCTCGTCGACAGCGACGGGTGGCGCCGGGCGCCGAAGGGGAGACGGCGGGGCCTCAGGGACCAGCAAGGACCGATGGAAGACGGGATGGATCCGCATGGAACGCGGCAGGGTCAATCGGTAGGCCACCGGATTGATGACCGCCTCGACGGGGAACGGACCGATGAACCGGTGGTCCAGTTTCTTCGCCGGCCGGTCGGACGGGAGATGCTTTGTGGAGAGCCACACGCGGTCTCCGACCACCAGTGGGGGTGTTGCCCGTCGGGAACGATCGGCGACCCGCTTGTAGTCCTCCTTCGCCCGATTCAGCTGCCGACGCACCATCTGCTGGACCGCGTGCAACTCGGAGAGAAAGGACTGTGTCTCGGGAACCGGGGAGTCCGGGGGCGCCAGAGGGAAGAGCCGCGGATGGTACCCCAAGTTGGCCAGGAACGGGGTGGTCTGGGTGGAGGTGTGTTGGGAGTTGTTGAATGCGAACTCCGCTAGGGACAGGTAATCGGCCCAGTTGTCCTGCTGTTGGTTCACGAAGCACCGGAGGTACTGTTCCAGGACGCCGATGACCTTTTCCGTCCCGCCGTCGGTCTCCGGATGGTGCGCCGACGACAGGCACACCTGCACCTCCAATGCGGCCATCAGGCTCTTCCAAAAGCGGGCCGTGAACTGCACCCCACGGTCCGACACCACCCTGTCCGGCAGGCCGTGGAGGCGGAAGACGTGCTGCAAGAAGAGACGGGCTGTCTTGGTGGCGGTGGGCAGCCCGCGGCACGGGATGAAGTGTGCCATCTTGGTGAGCATGTCCACCACCACCAGCACCGTGGTGAACCCCGAGGACGGCGGCAGTACTGTCAGGAAGACCATGGAAATCGCCCCCCAGGGTCTGTCAGGAGTCGGCAAGGGCTGGAGGAGACCGAGGGGCCCCGTGGCGGCCTTGGCTTGCCGGCACGGCACGCAGGACGCCACATAGGCATGGACATCATGCCGCACCCGGGGCCACCAGAAGGTCCGCGTTACCAGGTTGAGAGTCTTGAAAAACCCGAAATGGCCCGCGGCAGGGTTGTCGTGGCACTGGGTCAGGACGAGGGACCGGAGCGGCCCCATGGGCACATACAACCGCCCCCGGAACTTGAGTACGTCGTCTTCCAATGTCCACGGAGACGTGGGGCCCGCCTCCGCTCGCCGCTGCTGAGACCAGGCGTCGTGGCGCTGCGCCTCGCACCGGGCCCGTAAGTCCACGGTTCCGGCGGCGCCAAGGCTTCCGCCGGCAGTACGGTCCGTGGAGGAAGAGGGTCTTGGGCGCTCAGGTACTCCGACTTCCGGGACAGGGCGTCCGCCCTCCGGTTGTGGCCACTGGGGATATAGGTGACGCGGAAGTTGAACCGGGCAAAGAACAGCGACCACCGGATCTGCCGCTGGTTCAACTTCCGAGCCGTGGTGAGATGTTCGAGGTTCCGATGGTCCGCTCGACCTCCACCTGATGCCGGGCTCCTCCAGGTGGTGCCGCCACGCCGAACGCGCCTTGATAGCCAGCAACTCCTTTTCCCAGATGGTATAGTTGCGCTCGGAAGGGTTGAGCTTCCGCGAGTAGTACGCGCAGGGAAAAAGAGTGCCGCCATCCGCCGGGGCCTGTAGCAGCACCGCTCCGAGGGCGACGTTGGAGGCGTCCGTCTCCACCACGAAAGGCCGGTTCGGGTCGGGATGTCGCAGGATGGGCTCCGTGACGAAAGCCTTCCTGAGAGCCGTGAAGGCTTCCTCCTGCGGGGACCCCACGGGCAGGACCTTCTTCTGAAGGAGCTGGGTGGCGGAGCCGTCAGCGTGGCGAAGCCCGGGATGAAGGTCCGATAGTAATTGGCGAAGCCCAGCAGCCGCTGGACATCCTTCACCCGACGCGGGGCTTCCCAGCTGCTCAGGGCCTCCACCTTGCGCGGGTCCATGGCGATCCCCTCGGGTGAGAGGATGTGCCCGAGGAACTCAATGGACGACCGGAGGAAAAAACACTTCTCCAGCTTGGCGTAGAGCTGGTGCTCCCGCAGGCGCTGCAGGACCAGGCGGAGGTGCTGGAGGTGACTTTCCCTGGACCGGGAGTAGACCAGGATGTCGTTCAGGTAGATCACCACGAACCGATCCAACATGTCCCGGAACACATCGTTCATAAAATGTTGGAAGACGGCGGGGGCGTTGGTCAGCCCGAACGGCATGACCGTGTACTCGTAGTGTCCGTACCGGGTGCCGAACGCCGTCTTCCACTCGTCCCCTTCACGCATCCGCACCAGGTTGTAGGCCCCCCGGAGGTCGAGCTTGGTAAAGATGGAGGCCTTCCGCAGCCGGTCCATCAGCTCCGGGATGAGCGGCAGGGGGTAGCGATTCCGCACCGTGATGGCGTTCAGCCGGCGGTAGTCGTAACACAGGCGCAAATCCCCCGTCTTCTTTTTTACAAAGAGGACCAGGGCCGACAGAGGGGACTTGGAAGGCCGGATAAACCCTCGGGCCAGATTTTTGTCCAGAAAGTCCCTGAGGGCGGCCAACTCGGGCTCGGACATGGAATACAGGCGTCCCGTGGGCAGCGGGGCGCCGGGTTGCAGGTCCACGGGGCAGTCGTAGGGCCGGTGCGGGGGTAAGCGGTCCGCCTCCTTTTCGCTGAAGACGTCAGCGAAGTCCTGCAGCTCCGGGGGCACGGCGACGGCCGGGGTGAAGACGTCCTGGCCGGCGCAGGTGTGGCGGATGTGGTCGACACACTGCAGGCTGGGAAACGAGATGGCGTTCCGCGACCAGGCCACCTGAGGGTCGTGCGTCCGCAGCCAGGCCAGTCCGAGGATCACTGGGAAGTGGAGGTCCGCTGTCACGTAGAAGCGAATCGCCTCCTCGTGGTCCCCGATGGCGAGGCGCAAGGGCTGCGTGGCGGTTAATGGGTCCGCCACCAGCTCCCTCCGTCGATGGTCTCGACGCTCATCGGAGGGTCTACCGGAACCAAGGGACACCAAAATGGTCCACGAAGGCCTGGTCCATAAAGTTCGTGGTGGCCCCTGAATCCACCAGCGCGTGTGCCGATCCTTCCGCCGGTCACCCACCCACACCCGGTGTCCAAAATCAGGTGCCGAGGGGCCCAGGGTCCACGCCGCCATGTCTGGCGGGGCTTGGTCCGTGCCCGGCCTAGGGTTTCCCTGGGCCGGGCCTGCCCGCTTCCCGACTGGCCAGGCCGGATTCGGGACGGGCGTCGTGTTCCGCCGCTTCCTGGGGCATGCGGCGCGAAATGGCCGGGCTCCCCACAGTACAAGCACAGCCCCTTGGCGCCCGGCCCGCCTCCTGGGCCGTCAGGCGAGGCCTGGCCGCTCCTAACTCCATGGGCTCCTCGGCAGCAGCCACGGCGCGGGTGGCCCGGACGGGTCGGCACGGGTCGAGGAGGCGACGGTCTTTGACGGTTGCGGCGGCGACAGGACGGGCGTTGCTGGAGACGGTGTCGAGGCGCAGGCAGAGGGGCACCAGGTCAACGAGGGTCCGCGGCGCCTCCACCCGAGCCAGCTCGTCCTGCAGCTCTTCCGAAAGGCCCCTCTTGAACGCGTCCGCTAGTGCCGTGTCGTTCCAGTCCGAATCATGGCACAGCAACCGGAATTCCGCGATGTACTCCCGGAGGGGGCGGGGCCCTTGTTGGATCTCTCCCAGGCAGCCGTCTGGGCCCGCACAGGGTCTTCATACATCAGGCGTAGTTGCCCCCAGAACCCCTGGTAGTCCGCCAGCAAGGGGCTGTCCCTGAGCACCAAGGGCGTGGCCCACTGCGCAGCCTGGCCAGACAACAGGTTCATCACGAAGGCCACCCTGGCCCGGTCATCTGGAAAGTCCCCCGGCCGCATTGCCATGTAGGTCTGGCACTGGGCCATGAAGGCCGGGAACATCTCCATCCGTCCTGAGAACTTCTCCGCACCGTACGGGGCTGTGGCGCTGAGGAGGAGGAGGAGGAGGAGGTTGGACTGCTGGGGCATTCCCAGCAGCCAGTTGAGCAGTCAGCTGGGCGACTTGCTGTTGCAGTTGCTGGTTGTCTGTTTGTAGCTGCTGCACAATCAGCGCCAGCTGTTGCTGATCCATCTTGTAGATGTGTCAGGAGTCAGGCAAGATGTCGTGTCCCACTCCTCCGCTGACGGCTGGGTCCGGGAAATCCGAATCAGGCTTGCCTCTGCAGCTCTGCCCAAAGTCCTAGCAAAGTCCTCAGAGCAGGCAGGAGACCAGTAAGTGACTTCAGCAAGATAAGTTTGACTTTTTGCCTGACTCAGAGACTGCCAGAAAGTAGCTCCTTTATATAGGCCATGGGGTGTGGCTCCATGACTCAGCACTCATTAAGGCCTGCCCCTCCCTTCCCTCTGTTGCCTCCGCCTCTCCAATCTTCTGATGCGAGGGTCACTCCAATCAGCTGTTCTTGGGAGTAAACCCTCCTCAGGCTCACCTGCTGTGGAGGAGGGGGAGGGGTCTAGCTGCTCCGTTTGCCTGGGCATGGAGTCAGGGCTGGGGCAGGGAGATGCTCCTTCTTCTGCAGTTTGTGGGGGCATGGAGCCAGGACTTGGGCCGGAAGGCATACATTCCTCAGTGTTGGGGAGCAGGTAAGAAGGCCCCGGCTGCTCTGAGGGCGGGCAAGACACAACACCAGGGCTTGGGGCTTGAGGCATGCCAGGCCGTTCCTCTTCATTATCAGACTCTGAATCTGATAGCAGGCCCGGCAGGAGATGGGAGGGGGCCCGGCTGAGGAGAAGAGGGAGGACAAGGCAAAACAGGTATTCTCCATACCTGGTGCACATGCCTGTCTTTTTGTCTGAAGGTGGGCACAAGAGATCCAGAGCCATCCACCCTGGCAGAAGAGGGAAGATCGATCTCTCTCTCTCTCTCTCTCTCTCTCTCTCTCTCTCTCTCTCTCTCTCTCTCTCTCACTCACTCTCACTCTCGCTCTCGCTCACTCGGCATCATGGGTACCAAGAGTTCAGGAGAGGCCGAGGAGTCTAAATATTAAGCGGGAGGAGTGTGGGAGCGTTACAGTATTTAGTCACCGGGAGGCAAAATCACAAAACTGTTTCTCACTTATTTTGGCCATGTTATGTGGAAGAATTCACTGGAGAAAGCAATTATGTTAGTGGTAAAAGGAAACCAGGCCACCAAAGAACCCAATGGCTGGGCTTCTGGGTGGCGCCACCCTTCTCGCTGGGTGCTAATTTATGGCACTCCGCATTGAATATGGTAAAAGCCGGATTTAACAACTGATCCCGGCTTCATTTCTCTCTCTGGTTGAAAGAGAGAGACAGAGCAAGGGGGAGGAATTGGGTAGATTCCCCTAGGGGCTTTGTTTTTGTAATACAAAGTCCTGAACGGTCGAATCCCCTTATTTACCCCTCCCCCAACCTCCAGTATTCTCTGCGCTCCTGAAAAAGCAGGAAAAGAGGAAGGTGTCCACTTCTGCTAGCAATTGATTTCTTTTTGTGGATACAAAAAGCAGGCGGAACGAGTGTGAGGAACAATTATTGGTTTGCAAGTATTTTTGATTTTCTGACTTCTACCCCTTTTTTTTTTTTTTTTAAAGAGGAATTTCCGCCCCCCCTTCAGTTTCGTTTTAGAGAAACTGAAAGCAGAGCGATACATCAAAGGGAGCTTTGCTGTTGAATCGAAACTGAATGGAGATTTTATCTTATTGTGTTTGACTGTGGACTGTTGGATTATATTACGCTGTTTAAGTACTTTACAAGGGGATTCTCAGCAGGAATTTTGTTATGGAGGTTCTTTCAGAAGAATGGATTCGTGACTTTATACAGGACTACACAGAAAGTATGTATTTAATTATTCAAAAATACGAATTGATAAAAAATGGGGACGTTTTGGATGAGAGTTTGGAGCAAATTAACCAGTGCAATTATTCGGAAAATGGAATGGAGGACATACAAATAAAAGTGGATAAATATGAAGATTTGATCGTGAAGAAACAAGGTGATCTAAAGAAGTTTTCTTTAAATAGTTTGGATGAGCTGCCTGAATTTGTGCTACAGGAGATTGTCCTCAAATGGAAAAGACTCACAAGCTTAATGTTTCCCAAGAGTTCTCTTTTGGACTGATGGAATATACGGCAGTAATTTTTGGATTTCTGGACATAAGGAATTACTAGGAAATATTGTGATTGACTTTTAAAAGGAGCAACGAAGGAAAGACAGAGATTAATGCACCAAAAAATGGCAAGAGACAAAAGTATTATTTTGAAACAAGGTTTTTAAAATATTAATAGACAAAATATTAGTGTCCCGAAAGACAATTTGTGATTATAAGAGACTAGATATTTGGATATACTGGATTTTGATGAGGAAGGACTAAAGTTGAATAGATATTGTAATTAATTAAATAATATTGTAATTTTCTCTATTGAAATTTTATAAATTTTATAATCTGTTGTATTGAATTTTAAATAGAATATTCTTGAAAGATCTTATGTAAGAAAGACTTGGGGAAATTATATGGTTATATGGTTATAGAAGCTATAAGAGAGATATTCTCTGAACTAGGTTGGATTTTTATGCTTTAGCTGGTTTTAAATATTTTAGGATTAATTTGTTCTACTGATTTATATATTTTATTACTGTTTATTGTTAATTTTTTGAAGGATTTGGTTATGTAAGGAGGAAGTCAGAGCTAGAGAGGGAGAATTGGTATAATAGTTTTGGGAAAAAATTTTTTTAGCATATGTTTGTTTTATTTTTAACTATACCTTGTGTTTGTTCCGGGAAGCCAGGGGGGGAAGGGGGAGGGGGTTTGTGAAGGGAGAGGGGTTGGGGGGAAAGGGGAAAAAAAATTTTTTTTGTAAAACTTTTTGAATAAAAAAAAAAAAAGAACCCAATGGCTGGACACCATCAAAACTGACACTCGCCAGAACATTGAAAAACTCAAAGATGTAATGCAAGATCGGAAGATGTGGAGAGACCTGGCCCATACAATTGCCAAGAGTCAGAGACGTTTGAATGTATAAGCCCACCAATATCATCATTTCATTAGGGAATGTGCACTCTTATTAAGGCTCAGAAGCCATGTCTAATTTTTTTTTCTTTAAGATTTGCTAGCCTTCTTACTCTTCTTCGCTATTCACAAGCCTTGAAAATAGCCTAGATTGGCAGAGAAGTGAAATAGGTATCCTTTCCAATGATAGCTTTTGTATTTTCAGAAAGCTTAGAGAGGCCCTGGCATGGGAGGAAGAAAGTTCTTTATATGGGATGATGGAAGGATGGAATTGGGTGAATGGGGAGTATTGTAAAGGAGGGGCTAATTGTAATGTATATAACTTATGCTGGAAGGAAGGAGGTCGTTGCAAGCTGCCCCACTTAACAACTTGCTCTTTGGAGAAGAATAAAGAACTTAATTTCATGCAGCTGGCAGGTGTGTATTTCATCCCAACTCAGAAAAGACTTGTTAAGACTTCCGGTTGATATCGTGGAGAGATTGGAGACGAGGAACGGGTTTCCGCATGCCTGTGCTGAGTTCTCCCTGTTGATGGGCTCCAAAAGGAGCCAAGACCACCCTGTAGGGGCGTTGAAGCAAAGAGGGGTGCCCTGTGAGGTCACAGAGAGTCATAGCTCTCCTGTCTGACCTGGGATTCTTTTTCCCTCTCAGCCATGGCAAGGAAAAGAGGCAGCCCATAGATAGCTGACACAAAGCTGGGACAACCGAGGAACAACTAACATTGGTGTTGGAGCGAAGTAGGTGAACAGTGACAGGAATTGGGGGACAGGATTCTTTTTCACATAAAACCTAACCCCAAGGAATAATTTAGAACTACTTGCTCAGAATTATCTGTTAAAGCAGAGATTAAGCAATCTGAGAAAAATACAAAATCGGAAGGAAAAGATTTAAAGAGAGAAAAACAATAAATCTTTAAAAATACAGAAAATTGGACTTAAACTGGGAAGATGTGGTAATGGGAAGGCATTTTAAAATGTTGGAATTATTGCCTTAAAAAACTTATCCTGCTTCTAAAATTGAATTACAATTAAATTACGATCAAAATAATTAAAATTAGACTGACTAGTGGCAACACTGAAATTTAAGTTGCGATTGCCACCTGCTGACAAAAGGAAAATATGCAAGTCTGGAAATACTGATATGAAGGATTATGAAAATATTTACTGGGTTATATCTAATTAACCCACGACTACTGGAGACTTAAATATGAGAACAAGGAAGTTATTTAATTAAAGTGACCCCTGAATGTTATGTTAGAAGATTGAATCTATAAAGGAGACATAAAGAGGCTTTTGATAACTTCTAGAACTATTTAAATGGAACTGATTGATTTCCTATGGGATACTAAGAACTGTGATTAGTGTACTTCCTGAAGGGCAATTTTAGGTCGGAATAAATGGTTCTTGTACTACTGGACAAAAGTGGGATTTTTAAAAAATAAAATAAGATGCTTCATAAGGAAGAAATGAGTGGAACTTTGAAGGAGATGGTGTTAATTTTCCAAAACACAAAGGACATCATGGAGAAAGAGTTTAAGGAGATTTTGGAAAAAAAAGAAAAATACTACATGAGGGATGATGAGTAAAGATATAGACGCTCAGAAAAGGGAGGAGCTAACATAAGGAATGGAGGAAAAGATAGAACCGAAGAACCAACAAAGACAAGGAGGAGATAATAATAAAAATAACAGTGATTGACGAATTAAACCAGGGGGAAAATATTTTAAGAGAATTGAAAAAAGAATTGGAGATACAGGAAGATACTGTTGAATGGGAGATAGGAGTTTGGGCAGATACCTTGGAAGTTAGACAGTGGAAGAGGGTAGAGATGGGAGAAATACTTCGATCAGGGTAGTCAACCTTTTTATACCTACTGCCCACTTTTGTATCTCTGTTAGTAGTAAAAATTTCTAACCGCCCACCGGTTCCACAGTAATGTGCCTGGTATCGTCGTCTGCGCATGCGTCTTGCGCATTGTAGACTGGGTTTGTGGGGGGTGCCGGCTATCAGCTCTGCTTGTCTGTTACAGCTGGGTGGTGTGGGGGGAGAGGAGTGAGCTATTCAGGACAAGGCTCTTTTGTTTGCAGTCGCACTATAGGGCCCTTTAGTTTCACTTACATAACATGAACTAAATTTATGCGCGGGCAATATAAATAGCATATTTTCAGAAATTTAAATTATCATGGGGAATTTTATGAAAACCTAATGAAAATGTTTTTAAATAATGCTATGAAATTTTTTTAAAAAATCAATTAAATTAAAAAAAAGGAAACTGCTTCAGTATTGGACAAAACCCCTACTGCCCACCATGAAAGCTGGAACGCTCACTAATGGGCAGTAGGGACCAGGTTGACTACCACTGACTTAGACTGAATAGCTAAGTATAGATGCAGACGGAGATAAAGATCCAAGAGAGGAATATGGGAGGCAAGTCAAAAAAAGCATAGCAACTCAAATACTGAAGATTTGCTTTCGCTCACTCTCTCTCTTTTCCTTTTTTTTTTTTTTTTGGAATGGTGGTATGATTAGAAGTTAGGCAGAAATAAGAGAAGGGGGAAATATTTGTATATACATACCTTTATATAATGGAATAAAAGTAACAATAAAATGGGAAAACTAGAAATTGAACGATGGTATTATTAAGTATATTTTAATAATATTGTGATTGGCATTGGAATAATATATTGAAACATTGAGCAATTAAAGAATGAAAGAACATACTTTAATATAAACATGTATATTACTATCAGAATTGTATAGATTTGATTATTGTAAAGAATATGATTAGAATAATTTTGTATGTCGAAATAATATTGGGATTGGTATTAGAACTGTGTATTGAAACATTAAAGAATGAAATAATAAATGATCGTGTCTTAATACAAATACCGTATATACTCGAGTATAAGCCGAGTTTTTCAGCACGTTTTTTGTGCTGAAAAACGTCCCCTCGGCTTATACTGAGTTCACGCCTCGGAACCCCCCACAGGAGGGGGTACCGAACGGACTCCCATGGGAGGGACGGGGAGCGGGGCCGCCGAGGTCTCGCGGGATTTGTCGCCCCCAGGCCGGCCCCCATTCCCGTGTCTGGTGGGCGGACGGCGCAAACTTGGCGGGCTGTGCATTGGCGCGGGGAAGCCCTGGTGGTGCAGTGAGAGGGCTGGGCAGGGCCGCCAGCCTTCTCGGCTGAGGAGGAGGTTTCCCGACGCGAGGCTCGCCGCGAGAGCCACCCCAAAGGCCAGAAGAAAAGGTCATTCCATCGGAGTAACGGAGCAAAGGCTCCTTCCTCTCCCGCCTTACCCATGCTGTGCGAGCCCGGCTGGGCTGCAACCCCGCTGCCGCCGCTCCTTCCTCAGCCTCCCGGGGCTCGCGCTCTAGCAGCCGCCAAGCTCAGGCCGGACTCGGCAGCTCCCCATCAGCACTCGCACGGCGCGATTCGGGCAGGAGGAGTCGGGCTCGCTCCGTGGCGGTGCCGCCGCCGCCGCCGCCGCCGCCACCGCCACGGAGCGAGCCCGACTCCTCCTGCCCGAATCGCGCCGTGCGAGTGCTGATGGGGGGCTGCCGAGTCCGGCCTGGGCTTGGCGGCTGGTAGAGCGCGAGCCCCGGGGGGCTGAGGAAGGAGCGGCGGCGGCGGGTTGCAGCCCAGCCGGGCTCGCACAGCATGGGTGGGCAGCTCCCCATCAGCACTCGCACGGCGCGATTCGGGCAGGAGGAGTCGGGCTCGCTCTGTGGCGGTGGCGCCGCCGCCGCCGCCGCCACCACCGCCACGGAGCCAGCCCGACTCCTCCTGCCCGAATAGCGCCGTGCGAGTGCTGATGGGGAGCTGCCGAGTCCGGCCTGAGCTTGGCGGCTGCTAGAGCGCGGGCCCCGGGAGGCTGAGGAAGGAGCGGCGGCGGCGGGGTTGCAGCCCAGCCGGGCCCGCACAGCATGGGTAAGGCGGGAGAGGAAGGAGCCTTCGCTCCATTACTCCGATGGAATGACCTTTTCTTCTGGCCTTTGGGGTGGCTCTCGCGGCGGCGAGTTCGCGCGGTCGGGGAAACCCTCCCTCCCTCAGCCGAGAAGGACTGCACCGCCAGGGCTTCCCCGCCAATGCATAGCCTGGCGGGAGTTACTGCAGCTCACCGGCTCCCGCCCCAACTGGTGGTGTTGGGGCAGCCGCTGCCGCTTAGCAAAAGGTCGCCGCCCAAAACTCCTCGCCTTCTCCTGGGAAGGGCTGGATGGCTAGCCGAAGGGTTGAATAAGCAAGCCAACCTCCTCCCTCCCTCCCTCCTCTCCTCCATAGCGAAAGAGCGTTTTCCCGTTGGAAGAGAGAGAGAGAGAGAAAGGAGGGCCGTTCCTCCTTCTTTCATTCTTTCTTCTCCTCCGTGCTTCAGAAGCTGGGCGTGTGTGCGCGCCTAGTCCCCTTCTGTTCCGTGGCGCTGGAAGAGAGAGAGAGAGAGAGAAAGGAGGCCGTTCCTCCTTCTTTCATTCTTTCTTCTCCTCCGTGCTTCAGAAGCTGGGCGTGTGTGCGCGCCTAGTCCCCTTCTGTTCGGGCGGCGCTGGAAGAGAGAGAGAGAGAGAAGGAGGGCCGTTCCTCCTTCTTTCATTCTTTCTTCTCCTCCGTGCTTCACCGTGCTGGGCGACCTGGAGCAGCTGCTCTTCAGCCAGATGCTCGGTGAGTCAGCCCGTCCCTTCCTTCCCGTGGGGTCTGCCTTGCTGGTGAAGGTTATTGGGGCTTTTGAGCAAGGGAGGAGGAACGCGAGCACCGCCTTTCGCGCTGGCATTCCGGGATTTCCCTTTGTTTAGAGCTGGGAATCCTCCTTCCCCCTTGTGCACTCCTCCCTCCCTCCTCTCTCTCTCTCTCTCTCTCTCACACACACACACACACACACAGACTTCTAAAGTCGATTGGCACAATGCTAAGCAAACACAGCAGTGGGTCAAGGGTGAAGGCTAGGAACCTGGCAGGTGAAAGGTTGAGCGACATGAAAGGCAAAGACCACAATTGTTTTAAGAAAGAAGCTTTAGCAGGGAGGGGGGGATGGGAGGGTGTTTTAAGTTTTGGCAAACAGCCAGGCCAACTGTATTGGAGAAGGTCACACAACTGGCCTTAACATTTTAGCTGCTGTCTTTTTCCTCACACTTGGGTTTAATGATATTAGAGATCCTTATTGCCCTGCCAAAAAAAAAGAGCCACCCCAACGTCTATGAAAATTAACCTTCTCTGCCAAGAGACACTGTGCAGGGTATTTTCACTATTGGTGTGCATACAGGCTTAGATTTGTGCTGGGTTCTTAGTGCTTAGAGCACTGACCTTCAGAGGCACCCTGGTCCCTTGGAAGCTAAAGGAGGACTCATTTTCATGCTTGCAGTTGTATTGTCAATTTCTGTGAGACAATGTTGTTGAAGTAACTCACTCACTCATTCATTCATTCATTCATTCCTTGTGTGTCCAATCACACTTAGCCAATAAAAATTCTATTCTATTCTATTCTATTCATTCATTCATTCATTTTATTTTGTCAAATACATATTAAATAATTATATAAATATAAGCATGAATTGAATACATAAAAGGAATACAACTAAAGGAACATTAGGACAGGGACGGTAGGCACGCTGGTGCTCTTATGCACGCCTTACAGACCTCTTAGGAATGGGGTGAGGTCAATACTAGATAGTCTTTGGTTAAGGCTTTGGGGATTTTGGGAAGAGACCAGAGTCAGGTAGCACATTCCAGGCATTAACAACTCTGTTACTGAAGTCACATTTTCTGCAATCTAGATTGGAGAGGTTCACTTTTAAGTTTGAATCTATTGTGTTCTCGTGTATTGTTGTGGTTGAAGCTGAAGTAGTCATTGATAGGAAGTACATTGTAGCAGATAATTTTATGAGCTATGCTCAGGTCATACCAAAGGCGGCGTAGTTCTAAATTTTCTAAAGCTGGGAATCCTCCTTCCCCCTTTTGCACTTTTATTGTTTTTCGTTCAAATAAATATTCATGTTATTTTACTTGGCTCTATCTTTATTTTTTACATTGACCAGTAGCTGCCTCATTTCCCACCCTCGGCTTATACTCGAGTCAATAGTTTTTCCCAGTTTTTGTGGTAAAATTAGGTGCCTCGGCTTATATTCGGATCGGCTTATACTCGAGTATATACGGTAGATATAAAGAGTAAAATATGGGAACTAAGTTAAAAATGAACAGGATTCAAAGCACCAAAGTGGGTGAGAGATGTTGGATAGAAAGAAAACGTCTTTTAATAAAAGGGTGACATGATTAAAAGTTAGAATAGAGATAGAAATAAGAGAAAGGGGGAATATTAGTGTATACATTTTTACATAATAAAATAAAAGCAATAACAAGAGGGAAGCTTAGAAATTGAATGGCGGTATTATTATGTATGATCAAATAATATGGCGAATGTTATTTGAGCAATATATTAAAACATGGAATAATTAAATGATAGACTACAACTTAATATAAATGTGCATTATTATTAGAAATATAAAAGTTGATTGAATGTAATAACCATGATTATTTTTACTACTTTTATTTGTATTAGAATGTATGACACTCAGGTTCCACACTGTTCATGCATTGATATCTATATATAAAATAAAATAAAAAGCTTGAAGAAAAAAAGGACTTGTTAAGGAATAAAAATATTCTAGCAGGAGGCTGCAAGGCCCGAGGCCCCTTCTATTATTGCAAAAGTTTTCTTGGGAGAGAAAGTGGACAGCGACGGTGGATTGAAGGATGAGAAAAAAGAAGCTGTATCTGAGGAACAAGATGCTGGTGGTGGAAGAGAAAGGAGGCCGATCGACTCTGCTTGTATCGTGCTGGCGTCATCTCTGCCCAGCAATGCATTTTGCAGTCATAAACTGTGCATGCCCTTAAAAGCAACCCAAAATACTGCAACCTGCGAATGCCCCAAAAATTTTTTTTTATTTTTTTTATTTTTGTCACAGCATTATATACAAGCACATATAATGAAAGAAAACAATAGGACAGGAACAGTAGGCACTTTTGTGCACTTATGCACATTTCCTGCTATCTCCCAAATTAGCCCAATGGGGTGAGAAAACCACCCAACATGGGTGTGTGTGATGACAGAGCCAGTGAGTGATCCTGTCCATGCTTCAAGCATTTCATTGAAAAGTCTCTTTTCCTGGCCTGTTGGCCTCATTTCCAGTGTTACCATGGCAATGCTCCAGGCCATTCATAAATTCACAGGGTGCGGCTCAAAACTGGCTTGAGCTGGTTTTAGGAATAGAGACAGGGAAAGCCTTATTCCTGGGAGAAACCATTCCCATGAAATGGGGAAGGAAGCCTGCAAGTCCCTAATTCTGAAATTTTGGCAAACCAAAGAGAATTGGAGAATTGCTAGTGCTGTAGAAAATTGTATCTACTCATTTTTGCCCAAAGTTAATTGCAATATATTAGATTATTAAGCAGCCACACATTAACATTGATGCAATGAAAATAGGCAGGCTTTCTTTAGCTAAATCAATTCTTCAAGGTATCCAGGCAGACTATCTACCCAATAGATGAAAAAAAGTTTCTTTAGCAGCGTTTCTCCCTTTTGCATCAAACAGTCCAAGTTAGCATGCTTTTGTGATGTTATGAAAACTGCCAGTCAATGGGAGAATTTGAACAAAAGGCAGGATACGGATGAAAAATCCATCAAATGAGGGCAGCTTTCTATTAGATTATTTTACAGCAGAACTAACACTTGTGCAAATGCATGCATTTCTGTTCATGGGTTCAAATCTAACAAAAAAAATATCAGAATCAGAACTGAGCTGGAAAGGACCTTGGAGGTCTTCTAGTCTAGCCCCCTGCTCAGACAGGAGACCCTATATCATTTCAAACAACTGGCTATCCAGTCTCTTGTTAAAAGACTCCACTGATGATACACCCACAACTTCTGAAGGCAAATTGTTCCACCGGTTAACTGTTGTTGGAAGAAATATCCATCTGGATTCAGTTCCAAGTGGGGACAAAGACACTGGAAACATGGAGGCTGCTTGGAAAGATGGTTTAATGGTGGTTAGGATCACATGGCTTGAGTTCCTGAACAGAAAAGGGCTGAGATCCTGTGTGCTCCCTGGTTTTATGCTTTTTCTGAGCTTTGAACTTTCTGGGGCACAGGAAGAGTATCCTGATTGGTTGTCAGACTCCCAGGTGGTCTAGGGGTCTTAGTTAACAATGTAGGTTGTCCCTCAAGCTTGCCTGAGCCTTGCCATGTGGTGAGTTTCTGTTCTATTATGATGCAGATGATGGTTGACAAAGGTAGGGGGATTGAGTGAGCTTGGCTGAAGCCTTAATTGCCCATTGACAAAGGTGGGGAGTGGCAGGAAGTTGCAGGGAGCTGCTTTGTCTTTAAAACATGTTTCTCCATTTCTCATCCAGGGAAATATATTCTGCCTTTTAAGTATTTTCTAAAATATTTCATTCTTCTAGGAGGGGTGGTGGTGCTAAATTCCTACACTGTTCTGTTAGGAAGTTTCTCCTTAATTCCAGGTTGCTTCTCTCCTTGATTATTTATTTATTTATCAAATTTTTATACCGCCCTTCTCCCGACTCAGGGCGGTGTACAGCCTAAATAAAACACAATATATATACAATTAAAATCCCAATTAAAATAAAGCATATTACAAAAAGGCCAATGTATAAAAATTTAAATTTAAAATTTAAAAAATTTAAAACCCCACCACAATAAAACCCAATTTAAAATGTTAAAAAACCATTATGCCAGTCCAGCTTGAATAAATAAGTATGTTTTTAGCTCACGGCGAAAGGTCCGAAGATCAGGCACTTGGCGTAGGCCAGGGGGAAGTTCATTCCAGAGCGTCGCTGCTCCAACAGAGAAGGCCCTACTCCTGGGGGCCGCCAGCCGACATTGTTTGGCGGACGGCACCCTGAGGAGATCTTCTCTGTGAGAGCGTACCGGTCGGTGGGAGGCATAAGGTAACAGCAGGTGGTCTCGTAAGTACCCGGGTCCTAAGCCATGGAGCGCTTTAAAGGTGGTAACCAAAATCTTGAAGCGCACCCGAAAGACCACAGGAAGCCAGTGCAGACTGCGGAGCAGTGATGTTACATGGGAGCCACGAGCGGCTCCCGTTACTACTCGCGCAGCCGCATTCTGGACTAACTGTAGCCTCCGGGTGTACCTCAAGGGCAGCCCCATGTAGAGAGCATTGCAATAATCCAACCGAGATGTAACCAGAGTGTGAGTGACTGTGCATAAGCATCCCGGTCAAGGAAGGGACGCAACTGGCGGACCAAGCGAACTTGGTAAAAGGCCCTCCTGGAGCCGACCGCCAGATGTTCATCAAAGGACAGCCGTCCATCCAAGAGGACGCCCAAGTTGCGAACCACCTCCTTTGGGGCCACTAACTCACCCCCAACAGTCAGCTGCGGGTGCAGCTGACTGTCCCGGGGTGCCGGCATCCACAGCCACTCCGTCTTGGAGAGATTGAGCCTGAGTCTGTTTCTCCCCATCCAGACCCGTACGGCTTCCAGACACCGGGACAGCACTTCGATAGCTTCATTGGGGTGGTCCGGGGTGGAAAAGTACAGCTGAGTGTCGTCAGCGTACAGATGATAACTCACCCCGAAACCACTGATGACCTCGCCCAGCGGCTTCATATAGATGTTGAACAGGGTAGGCGAGAGAATCGACCCCTGAGGCACCCCACAAGTGAGGCGCCTCGCGGACGACCTCTGCCCCCCTGTCAACACCGTCTGCGACCGGTCAGAGAGATAGGAGGAGAACCACCGATAAACGGTGCCTCCCACTCCCAATCCCTCCAACCGGCGCAGCAGGATACCATGGTCGATGGTATCAAAAGCCGCTGAGAGATCTAATAGGACCAAGGCAGAGGAGCAACCCCTATCCCTGGCCCTCCAGAGGTCATCCACCAACGCGACCAAAGCCGTCTCCATGCTATAACCGGGTCGGAAGCCGGACTGGAACGGGTCTAGATAGACAGCTTCGTCCAGGCGCCGAGGGAGCTGCCATGCAACCACACTCTCTACAACCTTCGCCACAAAGCGAAGGTTGGAGACTGGCCGGTAATTCCCCAAAATAGCTGGGTCCAGGGAAGGCTTCTTAAGGAGGGCCTCTTTCAAGGCGGCGGGGAAAACCCCTTCCAACAAAGAAGCATTTATAATCCCCTGGAGCCAGCCTCGTGTCACTTCCTGAGCAGCCAGCACTAACCAGGAAGGGCATGGATCCAGTAAACATGTAGTTGCATGTAACCTCCCCAGCAACCTGTCCACGTCTTCGGGAGCCACAGAATCAAACCCATCCCAAGTAACCTCAACAAGACACATCTCCGTCATCTCGGTTAGATCATCGCAGTCTTGGTCCAAACTATCCCGAAGCTGAACGATTTTATCATATAGATAACCGTTAAACTCCTCAGCACATCCTTGCAAAGGGTCATCCCGAACCTCCTGATGAAGGAGGGAACGGGTCACCCGAAACAAGGCGGCCGGGCGGTTATCTGCCGATGCAATGAGGGTGGAAACGTAAGAACGTTTCGCCTCCCCCATTGCCACTAGGTAGGTCTTAGTAAAAGACCTCACTAGTGTCCAATCAGCCTCGGAACGGCTAGACCTCCAAGTGCTCTCAAGGCGTCTTCTCCGGCGTTTCATCTCTCTCAGCTCCTCGGAAAACCAGGGAGCCAATTGAGATCTACGCCGGGTCAGAGGCCGCAAAGGCACGACACGGTCCAAAGCCCCAGACGCGGCCCGTTCCCAGGCCGCAACTAGTTCTTCAGTCGTGCCGTGGGCCAGATCCTCAGGAAACAGCCCAAGCTTTGCCTTATACACTGTAAGCCGCCCTGAGTCTTCGGAGAAGGGCGGGGTATAAATGTAAACAACAACAACAAAAAAAAGCTCCATCCGGAACCTCTCCGGGTCCATCAGGCGCCTGGGACGGAACCAATGCATTGGCTCCGTCTCCCTGCGGTGGTGGGCGGCGGTCCGAAAGTCTAGGCGAAGGAGAAAATTAGGGAGAAGATTAGTCTCCATCCATTGTTTTTTTGTCTTGCCTTCTGCTGCTTTGGAAAATAAGTTGATCCCCTCTACTTTGTGGCAGTCCCACAAATATTGGAACACTACTGTCATGTCACTCTGATCATTCTTTTCTCAGCCATACCCAGTTCCTGCAATCGTTCTTCCAATGTTTTAGTGTTATATTTATTATAGAATCATGTTTTGTATGGATGCATCCATTTCTGAATCAGGCTCTTCATAAAAACAGGTCACAGTGCCAATCTGCAATACAAATGCTGCTTAGATTCCATGTCATCAATGAAATGAAATGCAATCAACTCTGAAGTTTATAGTGGCAGGAAAGGATGACAAGCGAAATTGTGCAAAATAGCATTTATTACACATGGGAAATACAGCAATGAGGAAGCTTATGACAACTATGATAACTAGACACAAGAAGTTTTTTCCCAAACGCCATCACTCTGCTAAACAAATAATTTCCTCAACATTGTCAAACTATTCACATTAGTCTGCACTACTATTAATCTTCTATCATTCCCATCACCCATCTCCTTCCACTTATGACTGTATCTTTGTTGCTTGTATCCTTATGATTTATATTGATATTGTATCCTGATTGTTTATTTGTACTGTATAACTATCATTGTGTTGTACCTTAGAATTCTTGATGAATGTATGTTTTCTTTATGTACATTGAGAGCATATGCACAAATTCCTTGTGTGTCAAATCACACTTGGCCAATAAAAAATTCTATTCTACGCTATTCTACTGAGGTGCTGCCCAACTAGGGACCATCACCAAAATGTCCTGCCTGCTCCAAGTACTTGCAATGCTCCAAGGCTGATTCAACAAGGCTGATTCAACATTATGCGTACATTTATACGTGAGACAAGCTGATCTCAACCGGTTTCACAGCTGTCTGGGTCAATAAACTACTTTCAAGAGCCAGGAGCCCAACTGAGAAACCCCGAAATTGTGCATCCAGGTTTCCCCGGGGTAGGCTTAGTAAACTCGGGGGCTGAGCTGCCAGATTTTTTTTGCCCCAGTTTAGAAACCGTTTTCAGAAGAGGAGCGTGCAAAATTGCGCCAGGCAAGAGGCGAAAAAGGATGGTCCGCTTGGCCAGATCTTCTTTCCCCCTCCTTCCCAAAAACGATGGGTCTGAAATGCAGCAATGCATCTTTCATCGGTGCCTCTGTCCTCCTGGAAGCGACCGATGCTGGCTTCCCAGAGTAGCTCAGAACTAGATTTCAAATGTGTTACTCCCTGCAATCTACTAAACCCGTTTTAAAATGACTCCAGATTCCTCTGACAAAATCCATAGGATTTTTGCAAAAAAGGCGCCATCCCGTCCCACAACAGAGGCCCAAAGGGAGAGCTGCTCTCGATTTCTCAATCCCCCCCCCCGCTTCCTCCTTTGGTTGCGCCCAGGCTGCCGCCGTGATCTCATCCCACCCAGCATGTTGGATGGATACCATTTCGATTGGGGGGGGGAGAACCAAAGACTTTCTAAATCTCTCCACACGGAGTGCGGCCTTAGAGTTATTTCAAAATAAAGAAATTCCTAGTGTAAGTTTGTACATTCATCGGCGAGCAAGATAATCTTTGGGGTTGTTTTTTTTAGACCGAAAAGCAATCGGCCTCATTCAAACAACTCTCCCGGCCACCCCTGTCATCTGAAATGGTGTAGCCAAAGGAAAGGGGCGGGGCAGATATATTTGCCGCAAAGGGAGCGGCCGGGACAAGGCGGAGAAGGTGACGCGAGTGAGTTTGCCGGGAAGGTGCAGCGATGGCATCCAACGGTGAGATGGGTAGGGGAGTCGCCGGGGAGACTCGAATCGAAGTCTCCCCGGAGAGACCGCGAAGGGGACGCCGGGCCCTCCACAAGCCGCTGCAAAAAGGGGCGCAGGGGTTTTTAATTCGATTTCAGCAGGATCAAGTCGCTAGTCCTCGTGGTCACGGAACGTGCGATGGGGCATTGGGACAAATTGGCTTCCGCCAGGGGTCAAATCGGGGAATCCATTGAGGTAGAGGGAGAAAGGCGGACGTGCCTCAACCAGAACCCGGAATAAGAGAGGATGGCTCGCCCTTTCATGCTTTGGGGGCGGTTGAAGAGAGCAAGAGAGAAGGGTGCGGATGCCCCAACCGGGGGAGGGAGGGTGAACGAACGGCTGCTCTGTCCCTTGTCCGCGTAAAGGTTTGCGCATCGCGTCATCGGTCTCAACTGCGCCATTCGCTGCGGCCATTTTAGGAAAGCGTGAGACCCGGTACGGGGGGGGGGGCAAAGAGCGAGCGAGAGAAAACGGGGTTTCCGATGAACTCTTGAGGGGGCAGGGACAAGCACGCATGCGCGAGACGGAACCGCTGAGGGAAAAGGGGAGAAGCGGGGTTTCTGAACCGGTGATCTGACAATACGCATGCGCCGCCTCGTCTAACCCGCTTCACTGTCCGTGGGCGCGTGCATGTAACCCGCTTTTTTTTGTCGCAGTGCAAAATCCGGGTTCTTCCATTCTGCGATTGCGCAGAATAACTCTTTTAGAATGGCCTCTCGCCCACGCGCTCCCAACGGCTGCTTAGTCGCTTGAGGGAGCGCGCGCTCTTCCCCGCCCGTCTTCGCTAGTGGGCCGTAAAAGGAGCGGCTGGGCTTCGGTCCTAATACCAGGCGCTCCCTTTCTGGCTAACCTAAGTCTATTTAAGCTCTTAACAGCTGTTCCTCTCCATGGGTAGGTGAATTATTCCTCTCTCGATCCCTGTTAAACTACATTACTCATTTTCACTGCGCGGGCTTTTTTTTTCCAATCGCCATTTTTTTTTTTGCCGTCATTACGGGCTGTTGGATTTTTTTTTTAAAAAAAAATCGGCCTTTGGACGAGGAGAATTGGAGAGCTTCATAATTGCCTGCTGTCCCAGGCTAGAGCTGAAGAAGACCATATTCACTGAATTTGGAAAACACTTTTACACAATGCAAAGGTGGTCTTTTCACCGACCCGAAAATCCTAAACCCAGAGTGCAAGTAATTCAGGCAAAGGGTGGGGGGGAGAAAAGCATTTACTGTTAGGCATCTAGTTATGATCACAATTGAGCCCAAAATTTATGGCTAAATGAAACATTGGTGAAGTGAGTTTGCCTTACTTTGCGACTTTTCTTGTCACAATATTGTTAAAGCGAAGCATTGTCTTAAGTTACTAACAGGGTTGTTAATGACTCTGGCTTCCCTGTTGACTTTGCTTGTCATAAAGTCGGAAAACAATCGTGATCCCAGGATACTGCAACGGTTGTAGATATACAGCAGTTGCCAAGCACCTGGATTTTGATCATGTGACCATAGGGACACTGTAATGGTCATAAAGTCACTTTTTTCAGTTGTGACGTTGAATGGTCACTGAATGAACTGCTGTAAGTCTAGGACTACCTATATTAAGGAGGATCAGGTATTTTTATAGGGTACAGAATCAAATGTTGCATACATTCAGTACATGTGATACACCAGTAAGTAAGTGATCAAACAATAAAGACATTGATTATATGTGAGACTTGAATAATAGAAAACATTGATTCTCATATATTCCACAAGTGACAGATTTATGGGTTATATACTCACTGTTCCAGTGAAGATTGATATTTCTGTCAACACTTAGTGCAGTATATTTAAGGACTTCCAGAATACACGTGTAGTTGCTGAAAAATCAAATTCTTGGCATATGAAAAGAAATGGCCTTGGCTAGGAAGAGAAAAACATACTTTTTTAAAAGTTACAAGAAGAGGGTTAGATTGCAATGGTTAAAAATTCTGATATTACCCTTTTAAAAGTTTAATAATGGAGTCTAACATTCCAGGTAACAGTTTGTTCCCTCAAACTCCTTAATTCCCAATCCCTCCCCTTCTGGACTGAAAGGATGCTTGAACTTTGCCAAAAAAAAAGTTCTGTAAATCTGATTAAACAGCACCAGAAGCATCCCTAGCTGCTTGCCTAAAACTCAAGCATCAGATTGGTGTAAAGATGAAAAGAATATGATCACTGAATTTGGGAAGAGACTTCACTTTGCAAAATGGGCTTTTTCACAATATGCATACCATCATGGATACTTCAGGCAAAGCAAAAGGTGTTTATTAAAGGGGGAGTGTCATGTTTTTTATAGGTTACCGAAATAATGCATTCAATATATCTGATGCATTAGAAAGCAATAAATCAAACAATAGAATACATTATTTAGACATGAGAAATAGTAGAAAAGCACTGGTTTTAGGTAACATTTCACTAGCGGCAAATTTATGGGTTACATCATTCCTTTTCTGAATCATGTTTGTATGTTTTTTAATACTTGCAAATGTATCCAAGGACTTCCAGAATATGCTCTCCATTTAGTTGTAAAAAAATTTTCACATTGAAAATATTGGTTTGGTTAAAAAGAAAACATGGTTTCTGAAACTTCAAAAAAAGACATGTATGCCATATTTAAATGCTAATATCACCATTAAAAAACTAATGAAACCTGAAATTCCAGGTAACACAGCTACAGCAAAGTTAAATCTGCTCTTACAGGGGAGGCTTTACTTTTTCACATTTGTGTTGTGCATAAGGGGTAGTATTTGAAGTGTAACAATATAATTGTAACATTCTGCAGATTTCATGCCATGGTGGCTTAGATATATTTTTACACATTTTATGCAATACTGTGTACCAACACTACGATACAGCTCTTCAGCTAATGTATCCATTCTGAGCGGCAGCCATGGCTGCAAAACATTTTCAGTTACAGGCTTAGGGCCGATACTATACAACTTGGGACATCTCAGAAATTGCAATAAAACTGGGCATCTATTGGCCCTGATTCTTTGGGATGCTGGGAGCTGTAGTCATGCAAATTGGGGATTGCTTTTCACTGTGTTATGTTCTCACAATTTGTTCAGTGGATCTGTTTTAATTTTTCCCCAATTCTTTTGCAGATTATAGCCAGTCAGCAGCACAGAGGTAAATGACTGGAATTAATTTTCCATGCATGAGTAACATGTTTATTTATTTTATTTTGTTTACCAAATTTAGGTACTGCCCATCTCTCTCAGATGTTTTGATGTTGTGCTTTCAATAGGCAATAGTTTTTTTCTATAAGAAAAATGAAGGTGATGTGGCCCTGATTTGTTCAGAAATCTTGTGGATTTGCATTGAAGCATGCTAATAACCATAATTCCTTACAAGTATTATTTCTAGACCAGTTACCCTTAGGGGTTAAAATACAGAAAGTTGTTTAAATTAACAATCAACTGCAATACAATTCAGTGTGTATCAAATGCATTAAAGTAGTGTGTATCCACATAAAAACATCTTATTTGTCCTTAGGGAATATTGCTTAAAATTCTTTTATTTTAGATATTCATTAAATTTTCCAAAGCAATTTGACAACAGGATGACCCCATAATGCTCAAATTTTCAAGGGCTGTTGGAAAGTCATTAAATTGTCCAACCATAAAGAATATTAAAGCTATTTTAAAAATATGTTTAATATATTGCTTATTTCTGAGTATTTCCAGTAAGTTGTCAGAATTACACAGCACAGTTTCCATATTTGTGGGGTTATCAGCCATCTTGGAAATAACATCTGAAACTTCTGTAATTTAAATGGAGCACACTAGACATACAATAAAAAGCAAAAATCTGAAAGTTCATTGTGGAAATAAGTTCCTTGGCTGATTTTTATCTCTTCTTTTCCATTAGTTATGGGGCCTACCCAACTCCACCCACACAAAGTTATTCTCAACAAACTAGCCAGCCATATGGACAGCAGAGTTATGGTGGCTATGGGCAATCAGCAGATACTTCTGGATATAGCCAAAGTAGTTACAGCTCATCTTATGGCCAGACACAGGGCTGTGAGTACACTAATCTTATTTTTGAACTTCATAACTACATAGGAAAACATGAGAGATCAGCTGACCTGGAGGAAATGAGTTATTCTGGCTTGTCAGTTCTGTGACACACCAACATACAGGCTTGGTTTATAGTAGCAAAGATATAAAAATGACGCTGTTGCATCCCATCCCATGAAAGAGTTCGGTAATAATTAATGGAATTTCTTTGCTTATTAGCTAAAGTTACAGAACTTTATTTGGGATTAGGAAAACAACTACCGTGTTTCCCCGAAACTAAGATCTCTCCGGATAATAAGCCCAATCAGGCTTTTGAGCGCATGTGCTAAAATAAGACATCCCTGAAAATAAGACCTAGTAAAGGGGGTGGGCATGGCTAGCACAGGAGGCAGCCTTTCTCTTCCCTGACCACCTCATGGCCACTCACCCCTTAATCATGGCCCGCCAGTGAGGGTTGCTATCTGCCTTGTAGTTTCTCTGGCCGCCTGGAGGTGTTGCCAGCCTCAGACCTGCCTGCAGTGTGTTGGGATTGCCTGCTTCTCCCTTCCCCTTCTGCACCTACTGCTGCTGGCCTTGCGAGGGCGCTGTTGTCCATGCTGGGGTTTGCACAGTGGCAGAGAGAAATTGCAGGATTTTAAAAAATCTCCCTTCCAAAACATGCCGGAATGGTGTTCTTCGGGCCTTGGCCCTGGTGAGCGCTAGCTCTCATGCTGGCTGTGCACTTGTGCAGGCTGCTGCTACAAGGCAGAAAGCCGTGGCGCGGTGGATTGCCTGCTCCATCTCCTGATTCTGTCCGGCTGCACCTGTTGCTGTTGGTCTTGTGAAGGCTTTTCGCCCTTCTGGCCGTGCTACTCTTGGCCATCCTGTAGCTTCAGCGGGCAGGAGCTCCATGGTAGCCCTGCAGTGGGATGAAGGAGGGTGGGAGAGATCACCCCTTCTTCCATCCATCTGCTCCTGCCTGGTGCAGGGCAACTTTTGGAGTGCAAAACAAGGAAGGGGTGATCTCCCTGCCCTCCTCCTCTGTCTGTCCTGCTACAGCACTGCCATGGAGCTTCTGCCTGCCGAAATGGTACCTCACCCAACCCAATTCTGTCCCCTGGCCCCATCCTACTCATCTAAACCAGATTCCCTCTCCCCCCTCCCCCAATGCTCGTCAGCCCTGTACACATGCACATGCATAGTTTTGGCATAAATCATCCCAAAGGAAAGAACGATCACTGGGAAAGTGGGGGTGGATTTTGCCTCTTATCCTGTTCAGAATAACAGAAAAGGGTGAGGGGTAGGAAAATACCCCTCCCCATTTTCAAGCCATTTACAAAAATGCCCCATTCCGAGCCTTCAAATGTTGCATTCCTGGCATATGCTGAAGGCTTGGAATGGGTGTTTTTGCAAAAGGTTTGAAAATGGGGAGGATTTTTTTTTTGCCTCTTACCCTGTTCTGAAGCTCAGCACAGACTGAGAACAGGATAAGAGGCAAAAATTCCCCCTCCCCCCACTTTTCCTGGCAATTGTTCTTTATTTGGGATCACAGCACAGACAGACATCCACAAAATGTTCTATCCGAAGCCTTCAGCTTTGCAATCCTGGGATGTGCATCTGTGCAGAGCTCCCAAGGAAAGGACGGGGTGTGTGTGTGTGTGTGTGTGTGTGTGTAAGAAAGAGAGATCCCTAACCCACTCCCCCACCCCTTCCAAGGCAGCCACATCCCTTCACTAACCTGCTTTCCAGCTCCACTGGTATTTTTTTTACCATAGTCACACAGACTACTTTTCTTGTCCTGCATGTGCAACAGAGAACAGAGCTGGAAAGCAGGTTAGTGGAGGGATATGGCTGCCTTGGGAGTGGTGGGGTTAGGAACCTGTGTGTGTGTGAGAGAGAGAAAAAGCCGCCAACCATGGATAACTCTCCGAGTTTGGATCAGTTCTCTCTCTTTATCACTCACACACAGGTCTCCCCCCACCCTTCCCAAGGCAGCCACAACAAAAGGTGTTTGGGGTCGAGGAGAAGATGGGTAAGATTTGGCAAAGAGCAAGAGAGAAGTGATGACCACCTCCCAACTTAGTGCTCACACAGCCCATCCTCCCCCACCCACAGCTGTGTTGGGTTACAATAATAGATGAAGGGCAGGATCCAAGGGAAGGAGTTTGCCTCACGGTTCTTGGAGCCCGCTGCAGAAGCACACTGCAGATCAGCTGTTTTGCGGAGGCATGTCGTGCTGCTGCTTTTGGAGCTGCACTCCTTGGAGACAGGAGGAATCAGCTGTTTTACGAACCAAGCTGCTGGTAATGCTTAGGCAAGGAGGCGCAAGGGGCCGGTCTCCTTGCCCCCTATCGGTAGATGGGGGGAAGTAAGACACCCCCAAAAATAAGGCCAAGTGCTTATTTCGGGGGTCAAAAGAATATAAGACCCTGTCTTATTTTGGGGGAAACACGGTATCTGTAAGGTTGTGAGACCTTTTGTATTTCCTAACTTGACAATTGTATCTGTTCATTAAAACATCAGTGTGGAATATTTCAGAAGCAAATGCAGTACCCTTCATTGTGTTGTAAATGTTGTACCTTGATGAAGGTATCTTTTCTTTTATGTACACTGAGAGCATATGCACCAAGACAAATTCCTTGTGTGTCCAATCACACTTGGCCAATAAAAAATTCTATTCTATTCTATTCTATTTTGAGTTACTAAAGCAATTGTCATTTTGCAGGATAATATAGCTCTTGTTGCGATGCTGATGCAGCTTTGCGGTCTTGGCAACAAATAAATCTTTAATGGATTGCAGGCATGTGTTGAGTTACATTTTCCTGCATGTTTCAACATACTTTCTGAACCAAAAGCAAACTTTCATTTAATTCAAAGCTATAAGTAATGGTGGGAAATCCTGCAGGCATTGATATGACACCTGATTTGATGCTGATTTATTGCCCTCCCCCCTTTAAAACATAACAGCTGGATATGGCACTCAGTCCACACCACAAGCATACGGCTCATCCACAGCATATGGCACTAGTCAGACTTCACAGTCATCCTATGGACAGCAGTCGTCTTATCCCAGCTATTCTCAGCAGCCAACCAGCTCCAGCACTGGAAGGTAAATGCTGCGGGTGGAGCCTCCTGGTGTTTTTTTTCCCCCCCAGAGTTGTGGGATGGGCTTGGAGAGGGGAACCTGAAGAATCCTAATAGGATAAAGCCAGTTTAATGGACGTACTTTGCACGGCTAGAGTAGTAGTAGTTACGCTTGTTCCTTTGTGAAATCTGCAGTTATGGCACCAGTTCCCAAACTTCCAGTTACGGGCAGCCCCAAAGTGGGGGTTATGGCCAGCAGTCAAGCTATGCCAGCCAGCAGCAAAGCTCCTATGGGCAGCAACCTTCCTACAATCCACCTCAGAGCTATGGTCAGCAGAGTCAATATGGCAGCAGCAGCAGCAGTGGAGGAGGAGGTGGTGGTGGTTGTGAGTACATGTTCTTTTCAGCTCATCTTGATTTAAATTTTGGCAAACGGGAAGTCTACGAAATACAATGTCTGATTCTGGTGGAACACTGCAAGAGTTTTACCCTTCCTACTCATGCTTTCTTATTGTCGGAAGTCAATGGTCATGTTTTATAATCTAAGTGTTTTTTTGTTTTCTGTTTTTCATTTTTTTCTCCAGCTGGTGGCTATGGCCAGGATCAATCCTCCATGAGTGGAAGTGGTAGTGGAGGAGGCTATGGCAGCCAGGATCAAGGTGGATACGGGGGTCAACAGGACCGCAACCGTGGCAGAGGCAGCGGAGGAGGAGGAGGCGGCGGATATGGTAGAGGTGGCTTTGATCGGAGTGGTGGTAGAGGTGGCAACAGAGGTGGCCGTGGAGGTGGCATGGGGTAGGTGTCTAATAGGTTGTTGTGGTAGAGGGAGTGGGTTTTTAAAAAAAATTCTTAGTACTTGAAAAAAGTAATTTTTCTGGGAGGGCACAAAATTTAAAAAATGAGCACTTTTTGGTGAATAAGGCTGGGGAAACCACTTTGTACACAATTGGTGTTTTTTTTCTTTTCTTTTTTTTTTCCTTTCCTTTTCTTTTTTTTTGAACGGGGTGAATTCTTAATGGGTGTCAAAAGGTATTCTGTTACCTGCATGTGAAGGAGTTAAAATTACTTTCTTGACAAATCAGTCATTACAATAACAAGTTGGTGCATGGGGTGAAATATGGCATTTTCATCTTGTAATCCTACTTGGATTTGTTGACAACCTCAAAGGTGCACTTGATATGAATATCAGTACTTTTCCTCGAAGGTGAATTATACTTCTCTGTGACCCATGTTACAGTCGTGTACAAGAACGTAGAGGATTCTCATACTACAAAGTACCGTACTACTACAATTTTTGCAAAAAGGAGATTGATAATAAGATTATCCTTCAATTCCACCCCAGTGTAAACCTAATGAGGGACATGGAAGGGGCATGGTTTATATGCTGATAGCAACTTGAAGCTTCTATTATTGTTTCAGCAACATGCTTCTGGGCAAATTGTAAGCCAGTTTTTCCTTGGGGTTAATGTTATGGTTTAGCCATGTAATGGCTGTCAAATTGGGTTTAAATGGATGTGTTCATGTTTACTCATTTCTTGCACTTGTTGTTTACAAGCGACCATGTAGGATCCTCAAACTGTTCTTGGGTTACTTGTACTGCCTCCTTTTTTTTATTGAGGGGTGACTAAAGTTGGTATTTGAAAAACAATGATTGCTAAGCAACATTGACCATATGGGTTTCTGATTGGGGGAGACAAGATAGAGAGGTGAGTATAGACATGGGTAGTTGAAGGGTTGTTTGCTTATGAAAAGTTGTTGCTCTGTTAACAATACCTGTTCTGTTAACAAATTCTGCATTTTGTGTGCCACAGGTGTGAAAGTCAATGAACTTTAATCAAATCTCCACCTTCCACATGTTAGTTAAGGGTCTGAGGAAGGGAGAGAGATCTTTAATGGCAGGCAGATAATGCAGTTTTTAGTGCTGAGTGATTTAATATGAGTATTCTGATGAAAGAATGGGTTTTTATACATGCTTTCAAAGCAGATATCTGCATGTAGGATTGTATGCAACAAAAGTTTTGCAAAAACAATAATTTGAGAAAAGTGACCTAGAAATACAGTGTGCACGGTATGCGATATTTTACAAGCTTGGTTCACCAATCCATGCCAAGAATAGAACACCTACAAGGAAAACAACTTTGTCCCAAAAGCTGCATCAGGACGCAACATGTAACGGTTCAAGATCGGAAGCAAGATTGACTAAACATTAGCAATTGCAAACCTTCTCAAAAGGGTATCATGCTTTATTTTTTTAAAAATGCTGAGGGCAAGAAAAAGGTGGGAGGTTGTCTTTAGATCTTCAGGAAGAATCAAACATAAGTGTTGGCCAGCATCTTAATGGATATGGTGTAGTTTCTAGCAACAAACCTTTTTAGCCATGGAAAAAGCATCATTATCTTCTAACTTATCTCCTCAGCGGTGGTGAGCGAGGTGGTGGCTTCAATAAATTTGGTGGTAAGTCCAAAGAGTTCAAAAACTTGAACCACAAAAGTGTATTTCTATTATATTATTTTTCGGAGATACTGTTTGTATGCCAAAGAAATGAAAAGCCACCGTTTATCAGATAAAAACCTATGGGAGCACTCCCTGTTTCTGGCACATATGCCAAAATGGTTGGTTGTATCTGTGGTGCTGATTTCCACGTTCTGGGTTTTCTACTTGGCCAAGTTCTTCGGGCCAATTTTGGTTGTATGTTATGCAACAAGACTGGGGAAAAAATGAAACCTAGACTTTGTTTTGTGGGAGAACACGTGGAAAATTCACTTCATAAATGTTGGGCTTGTGTGTTGTCCCTTGCTAAAAACACACATGCAAATGTTGACTTAAAAGTATTAATGGAAGTGCATGCAGTCCTGAAGAAACATGGTAAAATGAAGGTTTATGTTACCTGGTTTAAAAAACTACTGGTACAGGAAAGAAATGCAAGAGTCCACTCCCTTGAAACCGGAATGTGTAATTTTGTCTGTATGAAACTCTTAAGAGCTCTTTGACAAATAAATGTTTTCATGGGCTTTTATTTTAAAGAAAGTTTGGTTTTAATATGAAGTTTCATAAAAGGTGGTTTTTTTTTTTATAATGTGAATGTACCAAACTTAAACTAATTGGTTTTAAGGAACGTTCCCATAGGGTTTGCTGAAAAAGGCTTGGCACAAAAATTTTAAAATGGTCTACCTAGGATTGTTAATACATTTGAGACCAGTGTTGGGCATACGCTTTCAAAAGTAATTAAGATTGGATGTGCTGAAAGGTATCAAAATGCTTTTTTAAAAGAAATATCTGTGTATAATATGTTAATAGAATGGTTGATGCAAGTAAAGAACCTGATGGTTTCTCAAAACTAAAGATCTAATCTTGTAAAAGGACTTACTCAAAATGTGTTCTGTGGTGTAAGGTGGTTTCTACTTAACACATAGTTCTTGTGTTCAAGAAAACAAAAATGGAATAGGTTGCAGAATTCTGCCTCAGGCCTCATGTGCTGGAGATTTAAAAAAAAAAAAACTGATTGAGGGTCAATACAAGACTCTGTGTATGCTATGAAAGTGGAAAAATAGATTCCTCCGGGTGGTTGTCCCATGCTGTTTTGAGTGTGTATCTGGAGGCCATGCTCCTCCCTCCAAAGCTGCAAAAATTAGGGTTCAGTATGACCTGGCGGAAAGAATGTTTAAACTGGTTATGTAATAAATAATCTCATTAAGACATGGAGTGCTTCTCACTGGGTGGGTATGTTTTTTTACATTCTAATTGTGAGGCTGCATATGTTCAACACTGGCCTGTTTTTAATGTGATCGTGATGGTGATGTGAAAAAAGGGGGAGCCCACTCTGTCTAACGGAACCTTTCCTTCCTTATTTTCATGTGACAAAAGGACCACGGGACCAAGGCTCACGTCATGATTCTGGTAAGTGATTGTTTGACTGGTTTGATACTCATTCCACTTAGTAATCAAAACAAACCTTTGATTATTTATCATAAGTGTTCTGTCTGTTCCCAAAGACCAGTGAAGCAATCAATGCTCAGGAATAACTTGAGACTTTGATGGGCGTCTTCAAATCTGCTTTTTGACCTCTCTTGGGATTCTTGTGAGCACAAAACAACTATTAAACTAGCTGATTTCAATTGTGTTAAAAGCACAAACTGAGTTGTAGGAGAAATGAACTTCAATATCGTAATACAAGATTGAAGATTTGCTCTATTTAACCAAAGAAAAAATGTTCACTTTGATAAAATGGAATACAGAATTGAAAATTTGTACATCCCAGAATGGTTCAATACTAAAGTGTTGTTTGGGAATTTATTTTGTTTAAAACTCTTAATTCTTCTCTTGCAGCTAGTGAGCAGGATAATTCTGACAATAACACCATCTTTGTCCAAGGACTTGGTGAAAATGTAACCATTGAGTCGGTTTCGGAATACTTTAAGCAGATTGGTCTCATCAAGGTAAACAAATTCTTGGCACTATCATGGATCCATTTAGCAATACGCTAGTGGGAATCCAGAGGATCCTCACATATAAAGACAAAAATTGCCTTGAATTTTTGAATTGAAGGAAGAAATTAGTAGAGTCCAAGATGATTTCAGATTTTTTTTTGTTTGTTTTGATTTCAGTTTTATTTGTAATGTATCTTTCACTTAAAGGCTAGTTAACATTTTTATACTTCAGAGGTAAAAATTACATAAAGAGAAAAAAGGCCCTAAAGATTAGTTCTGTGATCAAGCCTGGGATCCAAATGCATGATGGGAGCCCTCCTGTTTGTTTGTTTGTTTGTTTGTTTGTTTAAATGATTGCTGTTCATTGTTAATACAGTGTCAGCAGTTATTTGTTTCATGTTTTTATTATTTTAATGTAAGCTGCCCAGAATCCTACATTTGAGATGGGCGGCAGTCTCCAGAAATGAGCAGCAAACAAATATCATCACTAAATACTTGTATGAGTAGCTACAATAACATGAAAACTTTATTTGATCAGAATGTCATCTCGTGTGTCTTTTAGATGAATAAGAAAACTGGGCAGCCTATGATTAACCTGTATACAGATCGTGAGACAGGAAAACTGAAAGGAGAGGCCACAGTTTCTTTTGATGATCCCCCATCAGCAAAAGCTGCCATTGATTGGTTTGATGGTAGGTTGCTGATTTGGAACAGCGTTTTTATTCCTGGGAATTTCTATGGCTGTGTTCAAAGTGTTAGGATATTGTTTGTCTCTGTGCCATTGGAATTTAAATGAAATAAAAAATAGTGATGAACACAGTAATGGACAAAAGTGTTTCCCCCCCAATTCTTTAGGGAAAGAGTTCTCTGGCAATCCAATTAAAGTTTCATTTGCCACTCGGAGAGCAGACTTCAACCGAGGAGGGGGGAATGGCCGTGGCGGAAGAGGCCGTGGCGGTAGAGGAGGTGAGTAAGAGTTATCTGTAGAATTGAAAAGTAATGGAGCATCTGCTTATCCATCTTCCTGTCATGCTATTTTAGAAGAGTAAGAACTGGTCTTTCAGCAAAGCAGTGAAAGTAAAAGAAGGGCCAAGTTAGGTTGGAGAACATGGAGATAAAATGGATAGAAATATTTTATGCAGTATTTCTTAACCTCAGCAATTTAAAAATATGTAAAATTGCTGAGATTTGAGAAATAGCTGTGGATGAAACAGTAAATAGTGCCAAGAAAACGTTCTTAGTTGCGACCTTGAATTTTCTTCAGGACCAATGGGCCGTGGTGGATTTGGTGGTGGTGGTGGCGGCGGTGGCAGCAACAGTGGCTCCAGTGGAGGCAACCGGGGTGGTTTTCCTAGTGGCGGAGGCGGCCAGCAGCGTGCCGGAGACTGGAAATGTCCTAATCCGTAAGTAAAATCTGTAGCAATTTGTGTGGCAGGGAAGATGGTAGTTAGAGTGAATTTATTTGATTTGTAATTGCTTTCTTTCTTCCTATCATGTCTGTTATAGGACATGTGAGAACATGAATTTTTCATGGCGCAATGAATGCAATCAGTGCAAAGCACCCAAACCAGACGGGCCTGGGGGACCACATATGGGTGAGTATTAGAGAGTTCATCAACTGCACTTAGCTGCAATTCTTACCACAAGAGAAAAATCATTTACAGGAGTGAAATTTCTTGTGTGCTTTGCATGGGGGAAGGACACAAATGTACAGTGGTCTTCTGCCGAGATCATTTTGTGAAACACATACCTTGCCTTTTCATGTAAGGGTCTGAATGTAAGAAGAGAAAACTGTAGTTGTGCTTAGAGTTGAGTAATCTATTCTGTTTTCCTAGGAGGCGGATTTGGTGAAGAACGACGTGGGGGGCGGGGAGGCTTTGACAGAGGTGGTTTCCGTGGAGGTCGAGGGGGAGACCGAGGTGGATTCCGCGGTGGAAGAGGCGGAGACAGGGGCAACTTTGGACCAGGAAAAATGGATTCCAGGTAAAATTTATTTCTAGGAGTGAGTAGATAATACCGTATTTCTGCATCTGAATAAAGTTTCCCAGAGGCTATTAGGACCTGTACCGTGCTTTTCTCTCCTAAATTCCTATCAGTTTCACCCATAATAGTTTATCTCTGGAGTACTGCTAACAAAAGCCAGTAGTCACAATCTAATTTTAAATTTAATTCTTTTTCTTTTCATTCTGCAGAGGGGACCACAGACAAGACCGCCGTGAGAGACCTTATTGAGCCAATATAGGATCCCATACCATGTGAATTTATAAACATTTTTTATTTTGTATGATGTCTAACTTCATTGCAAATTGTGTACCCCATGTTGAGTTTATGTACAGACTTTGTATGCCTGTCTTATTTTTTGTTGACTGTCCTTGGAGTAATCCCAGAATTCAAAAATATATTTTAGTTGTGTGCTTGTAATTGCAAAGTGGGGGCGGACATAGAGCTAAATAATAAAGATGTTTTCAGTCAATTCTCAAAATGATTGTATTGATTTTATGTCATACAGAAATACTATGCCGATGAGATTGTTTTAAATTCAATTTGTCATTCAGTCTGAGCTAAGAGACTCCCAGGCCTAATTTTGTTAATTTTAGTACATTTTTCCTGTAAAAAAAACATTCTGAGTAAAAACCATTGTAGAAATGTTGGCCGTTATTAGTGAGGCTCATTTGTTTTCAAAATCTGATACGTAAGAATACAAGGAACAGTCTTTTTTTAAGAGTCTGTTGCTGTTCTACTTACATCATTGAAATTCCCATGAATTATAGATAGCCTGTGTTTAGCAGCCACAATTGGGACAATCAGCTTGGTCATTAAGCAAAGAGGTCACTAAGTGAAAGTGCAGTTGCTTAAGATGTTACTTCAATTGTTCTTAGCTTTACAGACCTGCAAAAGATGTAAGTGTGAGGACTGGTTACAAAATTAACTTTTTCTGTTGCTATTGAATGCAAAAGCTGGCCTTCACTGGCCTTATAGTCTGGAAGCAAAAGATGATAACAGAATCTAAAAAGGAAGAGAGAGAGAGAGAATCCAGATTTTTTTTTTGACACAAGTTATCAATGAGAAAACAGGATAAAATCATTATTGATATTTTCCGTTAAGCACCAGGGAAATCGGGAGATCCATGTAGTTCAAATGGGTATAAAGATTTATTGTAAATTTAAGCTTTTTACAAGAATCTGAACTATGGATCAATGGCAATTGGTGGGAGTTAACAGAAAGGAATTCAAGGTGGGCTGGACTTAGATCTCTTGTGCGTGTGAAGGGATTCATGACTGATGACACTTTTGACCTTTCCCTCAGGCTCAGCCTGGATAGCTACACTCCCAATATCCAGATGAATCAATTTCAATTCCCAGAATTCTCAGCAACAGTCAAGCCATCTGGGACACTAATCTCAACAGATTTACAGTACAGCATAAATCAGTGGTGCCCATGGTCCAACTGTTCTTACCAAAGAAAGTTTATGGCTTATAGTTGTTCGTATAATTATAGGTGTTGCAATTGAACATTCTAGACCTTAACAGTTCTTGCCCTTGTGTTAGTTTTTCATTACCTCCATCCATCCATCCATTTATTAAGTTTATATGCTGCCCATGTCTACAGGTGATTGGGCAGCTTACAAACATTAAAATGATTAATAATGACCTAGACACTGTTCGGTATGTAGACGTTGGCTTAAGAAAATAAGTTGCTTGTAATCAATTGAGAATTTGGTTTCATCCAGATTCTGGCTACCTTCAGTAATCTTTTCAGTCTTGCATCACTGCTGATCAACCCATTATTTAAAACCCTTCTAAATGATCCTTTTTCAAGCCAACTATCCTATTGGTCCAGATCAGTGTTCCATTTCTCTTATTTAGAAAAGAATTTCAGAAAAAGTCAAGCTAAAACATCCTTGATTCCAGGTATTCGGGCATGCATCAGATAAACTTAGTGGAGCTCTTTCAGACATATTTTAATATATGGTACTAAGGGCTTTAGCCTGTAGTTTATTTATAAATTATTCGACATTGCTTTCACACCTTCCTTACTGCATAAATTTGATATGTAGTAATACAGCTCAGGAGTAGGAGATCAAACTGGGCCATACAAATGGGATAGGGGGGAAAAATGACATAAAATTTGGTTTGTGGATGGTACAGAATTTTTCCCTGAGGCAACATCCTATTCTTGAGTGCGCACACATACATACACATGCACACTTGTAAGTCAGCCTGATCTCACCCTGGAGATAACTGCATTTCAATGTTAAGAACAGATCCTTTCTTAAGTACTGGTTTCCGTCCTTCAGGCTTAATAAGATACCATATAATTGTCAATTATTCAATTACTGGAGGCCACAATGTTCTGTAATGGTGGATTTCCGGCTGTCGGAGAACTTGGAGACAAGTTACGATTATGTAACAACATTAAGGATGTCACCATATTAACCCTGTGCATTCCATCAATTCCCTTTGTGACTAACAGCCGAGTAAGGGGAATCGTGGCAAAGCAGGTGCTGCTTTGGGTTACTCAAGGGTGAGGTGGAAGATGAAAGGGCAGTGACAAGCAGAAGTGTTGACAGCAGAAGAAAATCAATTAAACCCAGTAATCCAGATTTACATTCTTCAGCACGATCACATTAAACCAGCTTGGAATAGTCCTTTATCTCCTTCAAACATTCTTTGCTGTCGAGAAAAGCTACATTTGCCCTGAGCACCTTGAAGGAAATCCAGGCTCTCAATATATAATAACCCAGATCTCTGAAATTTTGATTTATCCATCTTTTATAAGGAGGTTTTCTGAATATTAAATCTTGGGAGAACCAGGTGAAACTTTCAGACTTAATCTACCTTGGAAAATTAAACTGCTTGGGAAAGGCTGATAGACTAATTACAAGACAGCCAAAGAACTGGGTGGGTGGGGAAATAAAAATTGGGTGAGGGACGAAACCATGCACATAACATTAAAATTGAATTCCTTAATTGATATACATCAGCTCTCAACAAATACCTTTTTTTTTTTTGGCAAGCCACCGAAATAGAAATTTCATTCTTTTCTATTTTTTGCTTGATCTTTCAAGTCCCCTAAGGCCAAAAGAAACTACCAGCTGTAGTAATTACTGAACTACCCCAGATTATTTTCCCCCCAAAGGGATATTCCTTGGACATAAAGCTCCAATCTCCTGGTCTTGTAAAACCAGTTTTTGGTGACCATTCCCTCCTAGGGGGAAAAATGCTATTCTTGGTCAAGATCAAGATCTGAGATAAATCCATTGATCTCAAGTCAAAGGTTTCTTTGCATGAGAAAACTGGATTGGCCAGTTGCTATTTGCATATAATCTGCAATAGGTAAGGCAGTGACCCCTTTATGTCAAGAAGTTGAAAGCGGAGAAACAGTCAGTAAATATAATACTAGAGTCCCCAAGAAACGGGAGATAAATTCATTCACACCTGTTCATTTAAAACAAAAGACTCTTTGAAATTTTAGTTCGTCCTATGACAAATCATATTGTCCAGCTAAGAAGATAAAGTTATCTTGGCAATAGAAGTTTATTGTCTTTTCTTCCCAGATACACAAGTCTGAAATGTCAGCCTCAGCTGAGAAAATTTAGGCAGTCCTTAACATAATTGTAATTTTTATTTTATTTTATTTTATTTCTCTTTGTCACTCAGACAAAAACGTCTATCCGAGCCAGCTCTGGGTCAAAGGAGGCCTGGGAACTTCAGAGAATGCTCCAGCTTGGTTTTGCAGCTTCCAAAAAGAGTAAGAAAGCACACCCCGTTCCTGTGCTTTTTGGAGTAACCAGAAGGCATTTTGAGAGGAGGGCCCTCACCTGTGACTTCCAGAGGCCATGAGAAAGCACGCTACATCATCATCAATATCAATACCAATATTATTTGTTTATAATATAAAATAACAAATAGTAGGAAAAATAGGGGAGAAAAAGGGAAAGGGAAGAGTGCAGAAAAGAAGGGAAAAAGAAAAAAAGAAGGCATTGACTTCCGACTCCCTTCGGTGCAATAAAATAAGATAGTAACATCAAACCGCAACTTTCTATTTTTACATAGTAGCATAAACTAGCCATTTCTATATCAACAAATCTATTTAATCTGTAAAACCCAAAATCAAAGTTTCATTTTTTCCCACCTCAAGCACAAAGTCCAGAAGTTTCCAAGTAGAAACAAAAGTACTTACGTTTTTTTTTCTTTTATCAATTTAGCCATCTCTGCTAACTCCCATTAACTTTTGGAGCCATTCCTCCATTGTAGGGATTGAAATAATTTTGCTGCCGTCGACATATTTAACATCAAAATTTCCCCCAAGTCTTTTTCCATTAAACCCAAAAGAGAGAAAGCATGCTACATTCTTGTGTGACCTCTGGAGCCTCTAAAAAATGTGCAATAACTACTTGTGCTTTTAGGAGGCTGCAGGGGCTACATAAGAATGTAGTGTGCGTTTGTGCACACTCCAGATTCTGCTACAGAATGGGACAACTTTCCACAGCCAACTCACTGTAACCAACTTGCAGTGGGACAACTCATCGCAGGACAATTACACACCAAATACAAAAGTTAATTTCAACGGAATGGATAAAGTATATAATAAAATATTATATAAAAAAGAATAAAATACAACAGTTACAATAATTTTGATGGAAGCATGGGCACCAATAATAAAAGTAATTGAATGAAATGTCTATGGAGATTCTCAGTAACCCAAGTCTTGGTTTTCCCAAAAGTGTTTTTTTCAAGAGGCAACTGGACTTTCTGGTTTTTCTTTGAAGACATTTTGACTCTCATCCAAGAAAGTCCAGTTGCCTCTTGAAAAAGCATCTTTGATACAATTGAATGAAATGATTAATACCATGTTGAATTTTGGAGATTGGCCCTGTGGAGAGTCGGTCTTGGCAAGTTGTCCTAGATCCCTCTGCTAATCACAAAAGAGTGCCCTTTTCTTGTGTGGCCTCTGTGACCTCCAAAAATAAATTGACAAAAAATTGTATGTTGGATTCATGTGAAAACTAGGAAGGGAATTAGCTGGCTGGTCGATTTTAGTTTGCTGTGATTTGTGAGCTCAGCTGTTGTGGCCTGTAAACTGCAGTTTGTAACTTAATGCAATATGTGGGCCTATCCAATTGTAGATTGTCCAATAAGCCATGATTTAATATAACTTAACTGATCGCAGACACATTTCTGGCCTCTGCTTAAATGCCTCCAGCAAAACAAGGGAAATCTACTATAATATGGAACAACTCTTAACTAGTAAGATGTTTGTCTATCCAAAAATGGGTGACCTCCAACACCTACTTTTTAAAAGATAAATATTTGCTTCCAATAAGATGGCAACTAAATTAGTGATTCTTAGTCAGGGACTGTATGGTCCTCCAAAAGCTACAGGTGAAAAACATGTAACTGGGGGAGACATAAGAGTAAAGTGTATTATATTGCAAATGCTGTCTCATTGACACCAAAACTGCACTAGCTATTGACTCATGTCCATATTTAGTGATAGGCCTGTTAGAAGGGGGGCAGAAGGGAAAAAGTTGAGAAACATTTATCTATGTTTCCCCAATTTTATTATTCTTCTATCTCTCTCTTCTTAGTAAAGGCTCGAAGTGATATACAAATAATTTCCCCTGCCTTTTATTTTCCCACAAATCCTATGAGAACAATTTGGTGCAGCAGATGGGCAATCAAAGATCACCTTTTCACAGTGAAGCATGGAACTGAACCCTTGCTGCTGCAGGTTAGAATATTCAGAAAACTTGATGAATCTGCAAAATTTCCATTATGGCTTTTCTGTTATTCCAAAAGACCGAACTGACACACTCCATTCATACACGGAGAATGAATTTTTTTTATTATTTGAATTTATATCCCGCTCTTCTCCGAAGACTCAGGGCGGCTTACACTGTGTTAAGCAATAGTCTTCATCCATTTGTATATTATATACAAAGTCAACTTTTATTGCCCCCAACAATCTGGGTCCTCATTTTACCTACCTTATAAAGGATGGAAGGCTGAGTCAACCTTGGGCCTGGTGGGACTTGAACTTGCAGTAATTGCAAGCAGCTGTGTTAATAACAGACAGACTTAGTCTGCTGAGCCACCAGAGGCCCTTTTAAAATAATTGGGGGCAAACCTTCTTATTTTCTCCCCTTCAGAGCAATGGATGTTCAAGGAGTAAGGTATCCTCCAAATAACAGGAAAAAGAGTTGGAAGAGATCTTCCAATGCAACCTTCTGCTTAAGCAGGAGACCCTACATTGAAATGGGTCGGTGAATAGCGCAGGCTGGTAAAGCCTGTTATTAAGAACACAAAGCCTGCAATTACTGCAGGTTCGAGCCCGGCCCAAGGTTGACTCAGCCTTCCATCCTTTATAAGGTAGGTAAAATGAGGACCCAGATTGTTCGGGGGGCAATAAGTTGACTTTGTAAAAATATACAAATAGAATGAGACTATTGCCTTATACACTGTAAGCCGCCCTGAGTCTTCGGAGAAGGGCGGGGTATAAATGTAAACAAAAAAAAAAAAAATGGCTGTCCAATCTCTTCTTAAAAATCTCCAGCGATGGATCACTCACAACTTCTGAAGGCAAGCCATTCCATTGATAGTAGATAGTACCTGACAATAGGACAGTAGATGATTAGAAATGGCATCAGAAACAAAGAAAAGAACTTACCACCATGGACATGTTTATCACAACAACCTTCTATGCAAGTTTAGGTCGACAGTGAATTGCCCAAGAGCTGTGTTCCGAACTGATTATGGACTTTCTCCACAAGGCAACACCTGAACTACCCACACCACCCAGCTCTTAAACTCAAATCTCCTCCAAACCATCTAGCAAAACATAGCAGACACTTTCTGAAGGCTATAGCCTCAACCAGATGTGCTGGCAGGCTTCTCTGGGAACGTTAGTAGCCAGGAATGCTTCTTGTCCCCTGAGGCTTACCTGCTGTGGCCGCCAACAAACCTCACTCACATGTCATGGGACAGGAAAACTTTAATTTTCCTCTTGCTTCCTGACAAACTTTGAGTCATTCCTTCGTGAGTATTATCTGACCGGCAACACAAAAGTTGGGAACTCTTGGAATGTTCAAGGATTGAAACAGCCTCTGAGATTGGAACAGGTGACAACAGCAGCTCTGTGGGCCAAGATACAGAAGAAGAGAGAAGGTTAAAGTAAGGGAAATGGGATCTGAAGTCCAAAAATATCTACTTCCTTTAATTCTGTCTGTGTCTTAGTCTTCCTTCTTGTTTGCCTCACAGTTTGGTTGCCATCATCAATGAAAGTATTGTTCTCTTTCAACCATAGGTTGAATATGGATTCCACTAATCTGGCCTTTCCATTTACCAAAGCTTTTTGCACCTTCCATCTCTCTTCTCAAATATTTTATCTCTGGCACCCATTCTTTCTTTAGATTCTTGATTCTCCACCCGAGTACCTAACCATCCCAGTCGTATCCTTGAATCCAACAATATTGCTTTTTTCCTTATTTTTGTACTGTCTATTACAACTTGCAGGATTCTCCCAAGGCAGAGGTGAGTAACTATGGCCCCTTTACAATTTGTGGACTTCAACTCTCAGAATTCCTGAGCCAGCCATGTTGGGAATTGAAGCCCACAGGTTGTAAAGGCACCATAATTGCCCAATCCTATCCCAAGAGTAAATTTACCACGGTTCATTCGGTTTTCTCCATTTTCGGGGTTGGAATGAAAAAGCAGATCCATAAACTAACCACAAAGGGTGGATTGGCCCATCAAATTGCCGAAACCACCAACCAAAGGTTAAAGCAACCTGTACTTAGTAATTTTGTGCAAACACCGCTTTTTTGTTTCCCTCTCCTATCCAAACACACTATTTGTTCTCTGGATCTTATATAGAATATTTATTTCATCTGGGTTTCCGCTTCCTGCTCGGGAACTCCCCATTTTGTCAACATTTATACTGCGGACTCTTTGATTTTTATAAATCAGATTTATGAATATTCTTCTGCATCAGAACAAGAGTCATTGATAGGCCATAAATATTCAAGATAATTGCCCTGTTGGACCAGACCCAAAGTCTACCTCTTCTAGTTTCTTTGTTCCCACAGTAGACAACCAGGAGTTCTTTACAACCAAAATAAAGGATTTATAAGGACAGGGGGGCTCCAACCTTGACAACTTTATGACTTGTGGACTTCAACTCCCAGAATTCCTCAGCCAAATTGTCAAGTTACCAAGCTTGGAGACCCTTACCTAAGAACGATCATGTCCCTATCTCTTGTTTTTAAAGGACTAGTATTCAATGGCTGATATTCTTTTATGGCAGTTGTATAAACCATCATGACTCTTAGTCATTTATTTAGCTGCCAGAGGTAATAATTCCTTTAGATGGCATAATTAATTCTCAATGTTTATCTTATTTACATGGATGTGATGCAGGCCTTAAAACACATGGATGATGTAATAACAAAACCTTAAAGAATTGTAACTGGGGAATCAAAAATCATTAAAACCAGTAAGGCTTCACAGATTTGAGTTCATCTATCATGCAAAATGTGCATGTAATTGTTTGGCATTGGTGAAGCTAGCATTGTGGTTTATAAAGCACCATTTAGGGCTTAGCATGTTTGAAGCCAGATCTGGTGGCTTTTATTAAACCTTGGTTAGAAGTTAATCATGACAATGTACATATGAACTTGGTCAATGTAATGGAAGGGAGAGAGATGGATGAAGATTAGCATTGGAGGGATATATAAAATAAAATCATGGGAGCTATATACAATCATTTGTTTAGCAACCATCTGAAGTTACAACGTCACTGAAAAAAAGTGACTTATAACTGTTCACACATCCTAGTGTTGCAGCATCCCCACAGTCACATGATCAAAATTCAGATGCTTGGCAACTGGCATGTATTTATGACGGTTGCAGTGTCCCGTGGTCATACGATCACCTTTTGCGACCTTCTGACAAACAAAGTTAATGGAGAAGCCAGATTCACTTAATAACCATCTTACTAACTTAACAATTACGGTGATTCATTTAGCAACTGTGGCAAGAACAGTCATAAAATGGGGCAAACATCACTTAGTTTAGAAACAGAAATTTTGGGTTGTAAATTAAGTACTACATGTAATGTAATAAAAAGAACACAAAATAATATCGTATACGGTAGCTCTCCCTCCAAAAATATCATCTCTCTTGTCAAACATGATATGTATTTATCATCCATGGTGATAAACGTTTATATTTTCCAGAGTTTTCCTGCCCTTTAAAAGAACACCATATCAAAAATACCTTCTGATAATCAGGCGGATGCAACAAGCTCTATTCTCAAATGGAGCTATGGGACTTTAGTATATTTTTGTTTCAGTTTCAATTTGTAAGCCTGGTCTAAAATTGATATCAGAGGACTTTTGTGTCAGTTAAATTAATACGATGATCATAATGCAACTTTGAGGATTAAGGTAGGAAACCTGAGAGTCTGCAACCCAATGTGGTTTTTTGCCAGCAAGAACAGTTTACAATTCCCATTGTCTCCAATCTGTTTGGGAATTGTTATCCATAATTTTTAATTATAGACATATTTAAGAAAGTAAAAACCATAAGAGAAAATACAGTTAATAAAAAAGAAATCATAACAAAGAAAAAAGAAAAAGAAACAAAAGGAAAAGAAAGATTATAAAAATGATACAGTACTTCCAATCTTCTTGATAGTGCTTACAGATAAAGTTTTTACTTTGTTCCTTTTCTCAGATTACATTATCACTTCCCTCTTTCCATAAACTCCCCTTTCTAATCTTAAAACCCATAAATCACAAGTTAATTTTTCTCTCTTTTTTTCCAGCAAAAAGTAAGGGGTTTCTAATCACTAATAAACATAGTTGTTCGGTCTCTAATCCAATAGGTTAATTTGCTAATTCTATCATCTTCATCAACCATTATAAAGTTCTGAGTAGTTCAGAGTATTTCCATTTTTGCTCTTACAATAAGTTTGCAGCAGTAATTATTTATAAAGATAATCTTCCATAGTCTTTTCTAATCGAATATCCATTAATCCTAATAAATGCAGTCTGGGTTTATATCTGTTCCATATTCTCAAAATGGCCCTTCTAATATAATGATTCTTAAAATCTGCATCAACCTTAACTTTATTGTATCACCAAATACCTAACTTGGGAACTATCATCAAAAAACATGTTGAGAAGTCACTCAGTTGGACATTAAAAGTTGATCTATTTCACATTAACTTCCAAGCTCTTAGGCTGGCATATTCCAGATGTGTTGAACAATTTATGAACACAAAACAGTATGATTGAAGCAAGTGATTATAGGAGCTATAATCCCAGCCTACTCAAGGATTTCCTGCCTGAGCAAGTGGTTGGACTAGAAGACCTCCAAGGTCCCTTCCAAATCTCTCATTCTGTTATTCTGTAAGGAGTCCAATATGGGAAGATATTGTAAGATGAGAAGTGTGATAGTCTAGGGTTAGGGTTAGGTGACAAAAATGTCTGTCTGTCTATCACCTGTCTATCACCAATCTATCACCAATCTGTCTGTCTGTCTGTCTGTCTGTCTGTCTGTCTGTCTGTCTGTCTGTCTGTCTATCTATCTATCTATCTATCTATCTATCTATCTATCTATCTATCTATCTATCTATCTATCTATCATCTATCTCCATCCATCCATCCAACCATCCAATCCATCTAGCTAGCTAGCTAGCTAGTTGTCTTCTATCTCAGAAATCTGGCTGCATTTTTTAAAGTAACATGTTATTAGTGCAACTTTGGAAGCCATACTAGGCTGAAGGCTTCCACGCTGTTACTTTCTCCTGTGTGGGAAAGTAGGAGAAGGGGGGTTTGGTATAAGGGGCCATTAGATATAACAGCATTCTTCCTGCCTGTCAAGGTCAGGCCAAGACTGCATCTGGAGAAGAAGTGGTTGGAGTGATGCCTCGAGATGGGACGGTTGGTGATTAGAGCACGTGATCGGCAGAGGAGTGAAGGGGTGGTGGTGGTGGTCTGGGGTTTTGTTCTATTGAGGAAAAACCTGGACCCCCAGATTGTGCCAGTATACCTATGCTAGTAAAAGAACTTTGAAAGATGTTTGCCTCGGAGTCTTTTCTGCAGGAGAGGGTTTTCTGGAACCCTGACATTTAGAAGGCAGCTCATGAAAACTTATACCTTTAAAACAAAGTTGCTAGTCAGAAAAAGTTCTGCCAGATTCCAGTTTATGGAAGGTTATCCTTAGATAAACAGGAGGTTGTAACTATCTGGTTACTTTCCTCACAAGCCTGCCATGGCAAAGAAAATTAGGGGACAACAAATACATCTGTTCACTTAATTCCTTGTGACAAATCAATTAAGGAAAATACAATTAGGACTTAATTTAAAAACCTTCACTTTGGTGCCCTTCAAATTAAATTGATAAAAATCTGATAACCCTAAAAATTCCCCTTAAAGTGGATATTTTACCATTATCAGAAAAGTAGCTTTTTCTTATTCAACTGTTTGAATATGTTTGCTATTTAGCTCAGGGGTCTCCAACCTTGGTAACTTTAAGCCAGGCTGAGGAATTCTGGAAGTTGAAGTCCACAAGTCTTAAAGTTACTAAGGTTGGAGACCCCTGATTTAGCTGACATACGGCTCTATTCTCTTCATTGCTTAAGCCGATAAGAAAGTATAAGCAACATCCTTATATAGAGCATGACTCTAAGGCTGGCCCAGTTTCTTGGCTTTGCATCTGAATGGTGAAATATCAGAGATTCCATATCTGAATTATATAACAAAACCTGAAAGCTTGCCCTCCTTGAAAGTGTTTGTTTCTTTACTAGTGTAACCTCCTTGAACTGTGCTTCTCAATCTTGGCCACTTTAAGAGGGGTGGACTTCAACTCCCAGAATTCCCCAGGCAGCCCTCTTAAAGTGGCCAAGATTGAGAAACACAATTTTAAAACCTGATTGCTTTTTGACAAACTATTACCATTTCCACAAACCTTACAGAAGACTCAAAGGGCAGCTAGTAGGGTGGTCCTCAGACCCTTCACACGCCTCGTTCCAATAACCCCGGCCTGGAAAACTCAATTTGGGGGTGCTGTGTGCTGAAACCCCCCTCCCCGCCTTGACTGAAAAAAATCAGGCGGGCTCTAGTTTAACCACCAAAGCCAACAAGGTGTGCGAGACCGCCCTATGCAAATAAGAGCGTCGTCTGTAGCCTCTGACTGGCTCTGGCCCGACGCCCAGCCCTCCCCCGACAGGTTAGACGGCTTGTCCGTCACCGGCGAAGGCAGAGCCGCTTCAGTGCACCTGCCTGCCGGGCTGCTCTGAGGATCTTCTACCTGGGCTCCCCTCGCCGCTCCTCTTCAGCGGATCAGCGTCTTTGCCGTCGATCCACCTGGGTCCCGCCATGGAGGGGTTGCGGGGTGGCCTGAACCTCGCCGGGCTCCTGTCGTTGCTGCTCGTCGCCGGCGGTAAGTAGAGTAGGACAGGCAACAGCAGTCCGGGGCGCTTGGAAAGGCAGCTGGCAGCTCCGCTCCTGGTTGAGTCCTGCGCACCTTGCAGTTTGGCCGCGGGCTACTTTTCGCGATCCCGCCCCGGTTTGCAGCCGAGACTTCGGGCTGAGTGGTAATAATAATGCCCCGCTTGTTTCCTTGGGTGAGTGTGGGTGGATCTTTCAAGTTTCTAGTGCTCAAGCCTTTAGGTGCCAAGTTGGTTTTGCAGAGCGTGGGGTGGGGGGATCTAAGTGGAGCTCCATGCTTGGGGCAGTGAAGAACTTGGATCGGACGGAAGGGTGGGCTTCATCAGGGCTTGTAGTGGGGACATCAGCAGCCCTGCAGAATAACTGTTGTGTTGCTTCCAGAAATATATTCTTAAAATGCAGAGATCGTAGTTTACCGTTGTTTTTTTTTTAAGCTTTAAAGCTTGATCCTTCTTGAGCCTGAGGCTGGGGGTGATTGCTCCTGCCCAAGGAGATACTTCCAGCTCTACGGAATCCTTTCCTTAATTCTATTTCTCATCATTCCAGACTTAATTTGGATCTCTCTTTTGAAAGGTCTTCTCAAGGTGGCATGATCAGGGTAGAATACAGAATAACCAGAGTTGGAAGGGACCTTGGAGGTCTTCTAGTCCAACCCCCGATTCAGGCAGGAAATCCTGTACCATTTCAGACAAATAGTTGTCCAATCTCTTAAAATCTTTCAATGATGGAGCATTCACAACTTCTGGAGGTGAGACCTCAAACTGAAGTTTTAATGATGATTGTAATGATTAAAGGAGCCCCCCCCCCGTTTTCTCTTCCTGTTTTGAGTCTTACGTTTTTAATGCACTCCTCTGCTAGAGGGGTGAGATGACAGCTCTTCGTGCTGAATGCTTGGTTGGAGAGCCCTATCCTCTTTTTGGTTTTATATTTGATTTAAGACTTCTTGGTCTTCCCACCCTTCTTCCTGAAACCAGCTTTTAGGAGCATGACTAGCAAAGGGTGCCTGGCCTTGTTAGTTTACAAGAGGGCAAAGGTCTGTGCATTGGGAAAACACAGACAGAAAGACAGAAAGGGGTGGAATGTCTTGAGGAAGAAACTTGCCATCTTATATACCCACCCCCCGCCGGTATATTGGAGTTTTCATGCTTTTTTAGGAAGATATTCCCCAAGGAAAGTTGGTTAGCTGTGGTTACATCTGTGGCCCGGAAAAGCTACACTGACCATATTTTTGCTTGCCGGAATTTTAGAAGGAAAGCTGCAATACTTAGAATGTGCTAAAAGGAAGGGCTTGTCAAAATAGGAACCTCTGTCTAGTCCGATGTGTTAAGATCCTTTTTAGTTACTCTTTGAAAAAAGGTTTAACTGTTTATGTGCAACCTTCAGGCCCACAACGTCCTTTCTGACAGATGTAGAAATATAACAGTATCAGTCAAAGGTGAGAAGTGAGATTTCCCCTCCCCCTTCTCTTCTGGAAGTAAATGTGGTTCTTGGAGCCAAAAAGAAAGAAGAAGAAAAGCATTATCTCCTTTTTGGTAGCTACACCCAGTCTTTGAGCTGCTTCTGAAACTTCCATTATCTTCTTCCATGAAAGCTGAAACCTTAAATACTCTTAATAGAAGAGGCATTAAAATCAAGGCACTTGGGAATAGCGGTTCCTGGAATGTTTTGCACATGTATTTACATTTGTTTATCCTTTCAAGCCTGCAGTTGGGCAGGATGTCTGTAATAAGAAACAAAATAAGGAGATATAAAATGCTTTGCCCTCAGGGCTTATCCAGTCAGCAGTAGCATCGCTCAGTCCTGGAATATAAGAATAAAGTACAGGTAGTCCTTGAGTTAAAATAGTTCATTCAGGGACCGTTCCAACTTACAATGGCACTGAAAAAAAGTGCCTTACATCCATCTTTTCACGTTGACAACCGTTGTTGCAGCCCTGAAGTCACATGATCAAAATTCAGATGCTTGGCAATTGGCTCATATTTATGACGGGTTGCAGTTTCCTGGAGTCATGTGATCCCCTTTTGTGACCTTACAAGCAAAGTCAGATTCACTTAACAACCATGGTACTAACTTATCAACTGCATGGATTCACTTAACAACTGTGGCAAGAAAGGTGGCAGAATGGGTCAAAACTCAAATTTACATTGGTTTCCCTTAGCAACAGAAATTTTGACATTGTGGTCGTAACTCGAGGATCTGGATTCAGGTAAACAGGATTCTTTTCTTTGCCTTGACCCACAACCTCCAAACTCTGTATTCAAAAATAATGGGTTATTATTTTCTGGGGTTTGCTGCTTCCTTGTATTTTAGGTTTTGCAAAGGGGAGAAGAACAGTTTTACAAAATGTAAAACGCAAATTTAAATTACTTCCAGCAACTGAAACCTGCAAAAAAATTATTAGTCAATAAGAAGTCAAGTTATATCAGGTTGGGTCATGCATTGTGTTGAAACATGATGTGACTTGCTTAGTTTCAGCTTTGTGACATCCATGAACCCAGCTATCATGGCATGTAAATCAATGGTCATAGTTTATTGTTAAAGTTGAAACAAGGATATAATGGGTTGGTCAAACCATGGTTAAAACAATGATAATAGCGATTCAGCACAATGTTGAAGCTAGCACCTAATGGATAGGGCTTCTTCTGGATTCTTATCTGGTGCCAAGGATTGAACTTAAGTCATTCTGCATACATTGTTGATTTTTAGTTTTCCCCTGTCACTTTTTGGTGGATTGTGATGTCTGGCACTTAGTAAATGTGGTCCCCTTCGGGCTATTTTCTTCCAAGATTACATCCAAAACAGAGAATTTTCAGAAAATTCAGTTTTTTCTTGTGTTTTTGTTACCAACAGCAATGCAAAATTATAGGATGATTGTACCTGTTCTTGCTGAGAAAAAGAGCATTCGTTGAAATTCTGCCTCTCGGGTTTACAATGAGGCAGAAAACGGTGGATGTTTCTTGGCCTTTTGTTTTCTTGAGTTAAAAAAAATGGTTTGCAGATAGTCCTCGACTTCAATAGTTCATTTAGTGACTGTTCAGCATTACCACAGTACTCAAAAAAGTGACTTAGGATCGTTTTTCCCAGCTACGACCTTTGCATCATCCGCATGATCATGTGATCAAAATTTGGATGCTTGGCAAGTAGTTCATATTTATGACCGTTGTTGTGTCCCGGGATCATGGGATCCCCTTTTATGACCTCCTGACAAGCAAAGTCAATGGGGAAGCCACATTTCACTTAACAACTGGGTTGCTAACTTATCAACTGAAGTGATTCACTTAAGAACGGAGGCACGAAAGGTCATAAAATGGGGCAAAACTCACCTAACAAATGTTTCACTTCACAACAAAAACTTTGGGCTCACTTGTGATCGCAGGTTGAGGATTACCTGTATTGGAAACCAGCCATATCAGCATTTTAACACCCCTGAGGAGTGAAGTTGGGTGTCATTTGTTCACAACTAAAGCTGATGGCTCTTAGAATAATAATAATAATAATAAAAAGCCTTGTAATGCGAATGTGTCCCTCAGGTGTTCAGTTCTTGCTAGGTTGAGCCCTGGGAGATGAGTTGGTGTGTAAGAGGGCATGGATAGGTCAGACTAGTTTCTTTCAATGACTTTTTCTCCTTCAGGGTGTGGCAGGCTTGAACGTCATGAACAGGTAACCTAACAAGTCAGCCTGGATCTGTTTTTAGACATCCTTGTTGCTCACTCAACCACAGTTTTGTCATGAAAGATCAGATAGCAAGTTTGGCTTGGAGCCCTAGAAGTAGCTGCTGGATGTCAGCTGTGACATCTTTAAGGAGCTTTTCAGGGGTGTTATGTTGTGCTGAGGACTCTGTTGGGAGGTGGGAGCAGACTTACGGTATGTGACAACAAACCTGAGTCAGTGCTTACAGTAGTGGCCAAAATTTTAGAAATCTTTTGGGTGAGAAAAGTGTATTTTTGAGGTTTGATGGCTAATAACACCGCTTTTTTGGGGGGAGTTTCAAGATAATCATATTCCACTGCTAGAATGGCCTTGGAATAGCCCAGATCTTAACTCAATGGAAAATTTATGGAACCGACTAAAGAAACTTGTTAGTTAGAAGCAACCCAGCAATAAAACCCAGTTAATAGAAGCAATCATTCAATCTTGGTTTCACATTATAACAACTGCAGAACTAAAAGACTTGGTTCACTTCATGGGAAGACATTGTAAGGCTGTAATTCATGCTAAAGGTTACCCAACTAAATATTAACTGACTTGATCATTTTTGTATATCTCATTTTTTTACATGTTTCACTTTTCTTATAGTATAACTGCTATTCTAATAGCAAATCCTTCATAAAATTTATTGCATTACATTCGTGATTAAATTATCTTTCCATTGATATATAATTTTATGGTACTACTAAAAAAAAGTGGTGTTATTAGCTATTTTTAGAAAATACTTTCCCCAAAAGGTTTCCACAATTTTGGCCACTACTGCAGACATAGCAGTAAATGCGATATCCCCACAAGAATGTTGTGGGTCCTTGTTTCACAATCTTACCATAGGAAATCAGGATGGTTGGGCCAAATATTTTTTTATGTTGCAGTAAAGCAGGGATCCCCAAATGCCAAGTGCCTTTGATGGATAGACATTGACATCCCATTGACCATACAGAGATCCTGCTGGATGGAAAAGGAGGAACAATAGCTGGTCAGAAAGGTTAATTTGATCCAGGCTTCAATGGAAGGCCTTATTCCCAAAATCCAACCAAGAGAGCACAATCAGGGATAGTGGGAAGGGGATCTCCAGCAAGGATGCCATGACTCAGACTTTGCAATCTGGAAAATGCAAGATGGGTTTTATTTAAACCCATTTTGATTATCTAGTTCAGCTTCTCTCTGTTTAGTAGCCTCCAGATGCGTTGGTCCCTGTTTTCCATTATCCCCAGCCAGCATTTGATTAAGAAAAGGTAATCTACCTGTCTCATGATACTCAGGTCCCAATCTTTTCAACAGAGGTACTGAGATTATGGAATGATTTAGCTCAGAGGTCTCCAACCTTGGCAACTTTCAGCCTGGTGGACTTCAACTCCCAGAATTCCCCAGCCAGCTTTGCTGGCTGGGGGATTCTGGGAGTTGAAATTCGCCAGGCTGAAAGTTGCCAAGGTTGGAGACCTCTGATTTAGCCTCATCATCTGCCCTAAGTTGTTCACCTCTAGTTTATCGAACTTATACAAATCTGTGCAAGGATTCTCGTCCTGCTCAAAAAAAAACCCTCCAGATTTCTGTAGCCCTATAATATTAGCAGTTTTCAAGAACTGAACAGGCATATTTGTACCAACGGAAGAGGATATTTGTGGCTCAGGGCTGAACTGTGGGATTGCTGGTGCTCTCTGAGTTTGTTCTGCAGATTCCTGCAGATGTTTCATTAACCCAACCTCAGATGCAGAAACATTCCTGCAGATGTTTCATTAACCCAACCTCAGTGGTGCTAGGTCTGAGGATATTCAGCACAAGCACTGATGATGTTACCTAGTTGGGTAATGAAATGTTTTCAAGAAAAAAAAAAGCCAAGTTCAGATTGTCTGTGGAGATTCTCAGTCATCCAGGTCATGGTTGTCCCAAAGGTGCTTTTTCAAGAGGCAACAGGACTTTATGTTTTTTCTTTGAAGACGTTTTGGATGAGAAGCGAAACTTCTACAAAGCAAAATCAGAAAGTCCAGTTGCCTCTTGAAAAAGCACCTTTGGGACAACCACGCTCAGGGAACAACCCTCAGATTTATTTGTGGTTCAGCAATGGAATAGTTGAAACAACAGGAAAAAAAATACCATTTTTTCTCTCTGAAACTTCATGACTCTATGAAGAGGGGGGGGGAGGTTTCATTCCCCATTTGTAAGAATTTTGTCTCACTTCACCTCCCACGTTCTGAGTTCAGCCACTTTTGCAGGGCTTGCAGAAGATAAGGTGGCTTGATGACTTTGCAGCTCCCCTTCGTAAGAATTGCTTCAAAATGTTTTTTGTTTATTTATCCAATTTGTTTGCCATTTTGCTGTGAGGTATGTATTGCACATAGAACCAAGCTTATCCCGGTCCCCACAAACCATTTCTAGGTAGAGAACATAATTTTTGGAAAAGGAGTGAACCACCCTCAGAGTAATTGGGAAGGTCCCCTCTGAGGAGGAACAGATGTTCTGGAATTCTCTGCAATGTTCTATTGCACATGCACAAACCAATCAGACACAAGCGATATGAAATAAGGAGATGAATGGGTGCGGTTGATTTGATTATCAGAGATCCCCTCATCTGGAATACTTGTTTATTTAATATTTTTATTAAATAAGAATGGGAAATCTGATCTATAGACCCATTATGTAAGGGAAGGAGAATCTTTATTTTATTCTTTTATTCTTGTTGATAAACAAAATAAATATATATAACAAAAAGAGGATGTAGATGGGTGTAGATATATGTAAGTAATATATTATCACCTTTGCGTGGAGCAGAACTGGGGATATTTTGACACTGCAGGATTGGGACAGTAAAGTGATTCAATGATCATGTGAAGTGTTAATAGCACTTTATAATGTCTTGGTAAGGCCACACTTGGAATACTGCAACCCACTTTGGTCACACGATGTAAAAAGGATGTGGAGACTCTAGAAAGAGTGCAGAGAAGAGCAACAAAGATGATTAGGGGACTGGAGGCTAAAACACAAAGAGCAGTTACAGGAACTGGGTATGTCTAGTTTAATGAAAAGAAGGACTAGGGTAGACATGATAGCAGTGTTCCAATACCTCAGGGGTTGCCACAAAGAAGAGGGAGTCAAGCTATTCTTCAAAGCACCTGAAGGCCGGACAAGAAGCAATGGGTGGAAACTAATCAAGGAAAGAACCAGTCTAGAACTAAGGAGAAATTTCCTGACAGTCAGAACAATGAATCAGTGGAATGACTTACTTCCAAAAGTCATGGATGCGCCAATACTGGAAATTTTTAAGAAGAGATTGGGCAACCATTTGTCTGAAATGGTATAGTGTTCCTGTCTGAGCAAGGGGTTGGACTAGAAGACCTCCAAGGTCCCGTCCAACTATGCTATTCTGTTAAACTGCTCTTGAAAGATTGAATATTGAAAAGGTTCCAGAAGTGCCCTTGTTCTTTGCTGATGCATCTTCTTGCTTGTTTTGCTAATCACGGTGCAGGCATGAGGGGGTTAGTGATGAAATGAAAACTGAAAAAGCAGATTTGGTCATGTTTCCTATGTTCCTAATGCCTCTGCAGTTGGAATGGACTTCAGAGGAGTTTGGTGTGGATCTTTGCTGGCTGAAGAACTCTGGGAGTTGAAATCCACAAGTCTTAAAAGAGCCAAGTTTGCAGACCCCTGCTGTAGGACATGGGAGTCAAACTTGATTGAGGGCCACATCAAGCTTGTATTTGACCTCTGGGGAGCCAGGGTGGGCATGGCCAGCTCGACATCACTCCTGTCAGGGGTGCCTGTGGCAGTTCAAGCCGTTTTCACTGGCAGGGAGTTGCAGGCCGTGGCAGCTGAAAACGGAGCTCGAGAAGCTGTTTTCGCTGGCAGAAGCACTGCAAGCTGGTCCTTTGCTGTTTCCAGGGTAGACCCGTGGGCCAGATTTAAGTACCCTGAAGGTCTTGAGTTTGGCACCCTTGACCTAGGACAACTCATCATGGCTAACTCACTGCGGGACAAGAGTTAAACTATTATTTAAGAAATGGCGGAATAGAATCGTTAAAGGAGGGACAAAATGAAATATGGATGACAGAAATTAAAGTAAATATTTAATTATTTGAAATAATTACATTGAATTATCGAATTGTCGTGGCAAGTTGTTGCATTCCGGGTTTGGTGTAGTCTCACAAGGCAGGAAATAAATACTTAGGAAGCAAAGTTACCCCAAGAAAAATCTGGCCAGGAGCAGAGAGAGAGAGAGACTAACTCAGATTCCTTAGAGCAGTGGTCACCAACCAGTGGTCCGTGGACCACTGATGGTCCATGGGAAAATTTTTGTGGTTCATAGAAAAATTATTTGCATTTTTTATATAGCAGTAAATACTATTTTTCTTTTTAAAAAATTCATATTAGTGGCCCACAGGATTTAAAATTATGAATTTAGTGGTCCCTGAGGTCTAAAAGGTTGGTGACCCCTGCTTTAGAGCAACCTCAGAAGGAAACTTAGGAAAAGCCCACGAGAAATCCCCTTTCTTTTTCCATCAGGATGATGATATCTCTTGGAGTTATTTCTAAAATGAAAAGTACACGGGCTTTGGTACAGTTTGGTTTGGGACTTTTGCCCTAGAAAGGGCTGTGGCTTTACCTTAACTTTATAGTTTATGATCTATTTCCTGCATCTTTCACAATACACACAATGCATGGCAGCTTCCTTCACGGATGCTTCTGTTGGATTGCTACCTGTTGCCCTGCTGTTCAAGGCAAAGGAGTTTGGGAACATAACCTGAGTGGGTTCTTAGGTGCAGCATGCTCCATACATTTCTTCCAAAATGCTCTTAAATAAAAATAAGGCCTGGAGACTAAAATCTATGAAGAACAGCTGCAAGATTTGGGTTTGGTTAATCTAAAGAAAAGAAGAATTAGGGGTGACATGATAGCAGTATTCCAGTACTTGAGGGGCTGCCACAAAGAAGAGGGGGTCAGATTATTCTCCAAAGCACCTGAGGGCAGGACAAGAAACAATGGTTGGAAACTAATCAAAGAGAGAAGCAACGTGGAATTAAGGAGAATCTTCGTAACAGTGAGGACAATTAACCAGTGGAACAGCTTGCCTTCAGAAATCATGAATGCTCCATCACTGGATGTTTTTAAGAAGAAACTAGAGTCTCTACGGTCACTTATCTGAAATATTATAGGTTCTCCTGCTTGAGCAGGGGGCTGGACTAGAAGACCTCCAAGGTCCCTTCCATCTCGCTCATTCTATTGTCCTAAAAGTTGTGTGGCTCAGCATTGGGCCCAAATTAAGGCCAGTTTTGGATCAAAGAGTTAAGGCCATATGGTCAGCAGAATCAAGGGGAAATTGGCTTCCTGTGGACATTAGGTGTGGACCAGGTGTTTGCAAACTTGGCTCTTTTAAGGCTTTAAGCAAAGCTGGCTGAGGAACTCTGGGAGTTGAAGTCCACAAGTCTTAAAAGAGCCAGGTTTGCAGACCCCTGGCATAGACAATTCTCAATGTTCAGCTATTTCTTTAGTGATTTGTTTGTTTAGTGCTGTTGTAACCACTCAAGGTTACAACAGCACTGGAAAAAATGACTTATGACTGTTTTTCACACTTATGACGATTGCAGTATCTCCATGGTCATGTGATCAAATTTTAGCCACTTGGCAACAGGCTCAAATTTATGACGGTTGCACTGTCCCAGAGACATTCTGATGAGCAAATTCAGTGGGTAAAGCCAGATTCACTTACACCAAGTTACTAATTTAATGATTGCAGTGATTCGCTTAACAACTCTGGCAAGAAAGGTCGTAAAAAAGGGTAAAACTCATCTAGGAACTCTCTTGCTTATTTTGGGCTCATTTATGGTCATAGGTTATGACCATAATGCAGCCTGCCCATCATGGTTAAACCTTGTGATGGTAGTCCATCAGGTTACCCATGTGACAAATCCAATTTTACGACTTTTTGTGATGGTCATTAAGTGGAGGCTATAGTTGTTAAATGAAGCGGTGGTTTGCTATGAGCGTAGCTTTTCTGAAAACCGGAAATAAACACTGCTTTTCCACAAAATGCTCATAAAATACAGGTGACTGTGGGACCCTAACCCATATGAAATGAACGCTGGAACGCTGCATCTGGATCGTAAATATCCTTAGTTAGTTCCGCCATAACTGAGCAACCGTAAGCTGAAGACTACCTATATACTAATAGGAAAAGGAGTTTCCTAGAAACCACTTTCCATAAAGAGGTGTAATTAATACATTACCAGGTATCTTTATGTCCTTCTAATATTGTTTTCTTCTTCTTTTTCATGTTTGTTTCCCGTTCCTATTCTGCAGTCATGAAAGAGGCCAGCGCACAAAGTAAGAGATTCATGAATGTTCCACATTCTGCCTATCTTCTTACCTTTCCTTTTTTTCGCTGGTTAATTGAATTCTGCCCTCTACTCTTCAAATCCCGATTTGCTTCTGTTTCTAACAATCGTGGTTTAATGATAATACACCTTTCTATGGAAATCCTCGATTCTATGACTTTTTTCAAAATAGGATTATCTATTCTTGGCCTTCCCAGATTGAAGTGACAAAGTGCACATACTTTCCACACGTTACCTTTTCAGCAATAGGAAGGCACTGTTAAAATAAAGATCAGATATTTCCTAGCTTTTGATCATCTTTCTTATTAACTTCCCCTGGAACAGAAACATACTCCTAATTTATCCCATGGCTGTACTTGACGGCCAGCAATGAACGAAACAAATACCATGAATTCTAGAATAAGCTTTTCCATCCACCCACCCCCCACTCATGAAAATATCATCTGTCTGCAGTGTTGTGTGGGGTGCCTGCCCTGGGACGGATCGTGGGCGGTTCTAATGCTCAAAATGGACAGTGGCCATGGCAGGCCAACCTGAACTTCAATGGTCATCATGCCTGTGGGGCAACCCTCATTGCCCCCCAGTGGTTGGTTTCAGCTGCACATTGCTTCCCAAAGTAAGTCAAGTATCTTTCAAAGTTTGGTTACTAGTGGTGAAGGCTCCAGGCTAGAAACCAGGAGACTGTGAGTTCTAGTCCCGCCTTAGGCATGAAAGCTGGCTGGGTGACTTTGGGCGGATCTCTAGGAGACCATGAGTTCTAATCCCATCTTAGTTTTGAAAGCTAACTAGGTGACTTTGGGCCAATCATTCTCTCTCAGCCTAACCCACCTCAAAGCATAGTTGTGAACAAAGTAGTAGTAGGAAAGTACAGGTAGTCCTCCACTTATAACAGTTTGCTTAGTGACCATTCAAAGTTTACAACAGCACTGTAAGGAGTGACCTGTGACCATTTTTCATATTTATGACTGTTGCAGCATCCCCATGGTCACATGATTCAAATTCAGATGCTCGGAAACTGGTTCATACTTATGACTGGTTCTGGGTCCCACGATCATGGGATCGCCTTTTGAGTCCTTTCTGACAAGCAAAGTCAACAGGGGAAAAGTGAGATTCACTTAACAACCGGGTTACTAAGCCAGCAACTGCAGGGATTTCACGCAGCAAGAAAAGTCGTAACATGGGGCAAAACTCACTCAACTCACTTTTCACTTAGCAACATAAATGTGGGGCTCGGTTGTGGTTGTAGGGCGAGGACTACCTGTATGTTCACCACCTTGAGCGATTTGTAAAAATAATAAAGCTGAGATGAAAAAAAATATCTAAAAAAAGATGTGGGTATTAGAAAACAGACCCCCATGCTGCTAGCTTCCTTATAGAGAAAGTTTCAAGGCTGCTGGATTCGGTATCCCAAACCTTGATAATTAATGCATGTGGCATTGTGGAGTTTGTAGTATGCAGTCAATGGGAGATTCCAGCTCTCTCATTACAGTGTGTGACTGCTTGGTCATCACCACTGCTGCTGTTAATCATTGAGCGTTTCCAAACCCTTTGGATCTACAGATTAGTCCTCACGTTATGACCACAGCGGAGCCCCAGAACTTCTCTTACTAAGTGAGACATTTCTTAAGTGATTTTTTAATCCCTTTTATGATCTTCCTTGCCGGAACTGTTAAGGAAGTCCCTGCCATTGTTAAGTTAGCTGACAAGGTCATTAAGTGAACCTGGCTTCCCCGTTGACTTTGCTTGGCAGAAGGTCGCAAAAGGGGATCACATGACCCCACGGACACTGCAACCATCATAAATGTGAACCATGTTGCCAAGCATCCGAATTCCGATCATGTGACAAATGGGGATGCCGCAGTGGTTGTTAAATGTGAAAAACAGTCACAAGTCACTTTTTCAGTGCCATTGTAACTTCGAACGGTCACTAAATAAACAGTTGTAAGTCAAGGACAATATGTACAGTTTGGTTTATGGCTGTGTGTCATACTAGCTTAATGCTGGCTTACAGTAAAGAAGGATATATTTAAGCATTGGTGGGGCAGATGGAAACTCAGGTGGATTATTATTGTCTTCTTGCCATGCGTGGGTAATTGTGAATCTGTTTGGCCCTTGCTGGGAAGAGAAGAGTGGGGCCTTTCATGCATTTGGGATGATCTTACAAACTTAGAAATGATGCAAACCCCCCTTCCTCTCTACAGGGGGAATGACATCCAGTTGTATGAAGTGACCCTGGGGTCCTACCAGCTGAAAAACCCCTCGCCAGATATCCAAGTGACGCAAATAGACCAAGTGGTTAAGCATCCTGATTTCAATGAAGACGAAGGCTCTCAAGGAGACATTGCCCTGGTGAAACTCAAAGACTCAATTCCGTATTCTCGGACCATACGACCGATCTGCCTGCCTGCCTCTTCAGTCAGCTTCCCGCAAGGCATGACGTGCACCGTCACAGGCTGGGGGAATGTCCATGAATCTAGTAAGGACCAAAGATTTTCACCTGGAGATTTCATCTAGGGCTGTCATCCCTATTCTTTGCCAAACCCTTAGTGGCCTCGGATGGTGTGGTATTATAAATCTCAGAATTTCTCATCAGCTGGCTGGATAAATGTGGCACTTGTGGCTTCATTTGCGCCCAAAGGATGGCATGCTTTGTTTTATTTTCTGATTTAAAGCATGCAAAGATGCTGATATACCTAAAATGGTGAACCATTTCTGCACAGGTAGTCCACAACTTACAACAGCTCATTCACTGACTGTTCAGACTTAACTACGGCATTGAAAAAAAGTGACTTATGACCTTTTTCACATTTATGACCTTTGCAGGAGCCCCATGATCATGTGATCAAAATTCAGATGCTTGGCAGCTGGTCCATGCTTATGAGCGTTGCTGTGTCCCAAGGTCATGTGATCCCCTTTTGATGACCAAAATTAATGGGGAAGCCAGTTCACTTAACCACTGTGGTACTAATTTATCAACTGCAATGATTCACTTAACAAGTGTGCAGTGGTGAAATCCTTCGTGGGTTGCCACCGGTTCGCTGCCCGGCCATGCTACCCATGCATGCTACCCGCATGCATGCACAGTGCACGCCAAACATGCTGCGCATACATACATACATACACAGTGCATGCCAAACTCATGCTTCGTGCGGAAAAAAGAGCCTTTTGAAGGTAAGTAGGACAGCGAGGGGGGCGGAACAGCTGTGTCGCACAATTTAGATTTACTAGAAAGCAGGATTTCCTGCTTTCTAGCGAATATAAATTGCGCAGCACAGCTGATTGTCGAAAATACTGGTTCAGATGAACCGGTAGGGTTTTCTTTAAACTACCGGTTCGCCCGAACCGGTGTGAACCGGTAGCATTTTACCCCTGCAGCTGTGGCAAGAAAGGTCATAAAAGGGGGCAAAACTCACTTAACAAATTGCTCACTTAGCAATAGAAAGTTTGGGGCTCCATTGCAGTCATAGCTCAAGAACTATATTTCTATGGCATCCATTTTTAAAAAATCAAAAACTAGGAGCTTGCAGGGGTATAAATATCTAAAAGAAAATAATAAACGAAAACATTCCATAGTAATAATAACCATTGACAATCCATGAACTTGTTGGGTTATTGTTTGAGAGATATTAATTGAGAAACAGAAGGACCACAGAAAGACAGAAAAACAATGGGAGCAAAGTCTGACTTCCTGCTGGCTTCCCCACTGATTTGTGGGAAACCATCAGGAAGCATTGGAAATGGCAATCATGTGACCATGTCTGATAATGGCAGCACTGAAGTAGCCACAGCTGTCAAATCTCAATCCCATAGGAATAATAGGTCATGGATTTGGACTCACTTTTAAAATTAGCTCATTTGAGATAGGTTGATTCAAAAATTGTTGCCTTGCGATGCACTGCTTTGCCCAATTAAAGGTTACAAACAGACGAACAGGAGAATTTTAATAGTATATGGATAATAAAAACAGAATAGCAATTGGAAAACCTCTAGGGAAGTCAAGGTTTTTAAGAACTGTAAACAGCCCTGGTTGCCAGAAATTATAGTGCCATCTCCTAGGCCAGGGGTCCTCAAAGTACGGCCCATGGGCTCTGGATACGGCCCACTGAAGCCATTAATTGGCCCACGCGGGACCATGAGGCTGCTTCGCCCACATTGCCCCGCCTACCCGCCGGCCCCCACCTGCCTTCTGGAAACCAAGGAGACGAAAAACGGGACGTGTGGAGGCCCTAGGAGGCCAAAAATAGATCTGTTTTTGCTTCTCCAGAGAGAGAGGGAGGGACACACACACACACACACACACACAAATCCCATACCCACACTTACCCCAAGGCAGCCACATCCCTTCCCTAACCTGCTTTCCACCCCTAGGAGCATAACAAATTCAAGTTTAATTTCTGTGTATTGTTAAATGGACTGCTAAATTGGCCACACCCACCCAGTCACATGACCACGTAAACACACCCACCCAGCAGATCCGCCCCTCAACAGTCTGGGGAGCTGTGAATTGGCCCCCTGTTTAACAAGTTTGAGGACCCTTGTCCTAGACAATAATTTGAAGCCATTAATGGGAAAATGCAGAAGAATGTAAGCCAACATTCAGAATGGTTGAATGCTTCCTTTACAAGGGGAAAAAAAAAATTTAGCTTGGAAAAACATTGACTGATCAATGTTGGCACTATAATTTCTTGCAATCAGGGCTGATCAAGGTATATAAAGCCATGCACAGACGGTGTGGAGAATGTGGCCAGAGATCATGGAGATTTTCTTCTTCTCTGAAAACAGTTTGGATCGGGGAATCTAATGAAGCTGCGAAGAGATCTAGAATTGACAAAAGAAAATCTTTACAACCGCACATAATTGACCCGTGGAGTTCATTACCACAAGAATGGGGATGGCTACTGACTTTATGGGCACTGGGCACATTCATGAAGAATTGCTCCATCAAGATATTAAGTCTTCAAGACAATGTTATTTCTGGGTTGGGGTCAGGGGATCTACAAAGGGTAGCTATGACGTGATGACAGGAGTAGAGCATGCCTTTGTGAGCATTCATTCCAGAGACATCTGGTTGGGGGAGAGAAAGTGCTGGGCTAAGAACCATGTTGGACTAATCCAGAAGGATAACCTCTTTTGGTTACCTGAGGATGGTCAACAGTTGTAGAGACCGCTTGGCTTCCAGGACGTTCTGAAGAATCTAGCATTTCTTAGTTTGGGTTCCACACCCAAGGGAAGACTACCCCTCCTGCTTAACACTTAGAAATGAGATCCTTCAGGATGTCTTGCCTCCATATTGACTCTGTACCATCTCCTTCCCTCTAGCGAGCCTCCCCTCGCCCATGACGCTACAACAACTTGAAGTGCCCATCATTGGTCTGGACACCTGCAGGTGCCTGTACAGAAGGAATCCAGATCCCGAGGAGTCCCACACCCTCCACCGTGACATGATGTGTGCTGGCTTTGTAGAAGGCAAGAAGGATGCCTGTCAGGTGAGGCCACTGGGAGGTTGTTAGAGGTGCCATTAATTGGCCAAATGTGGTGGTAGTGTTGGTGTTAAGACACAAGGCCATGAAAACCATCCTCTGCAGGTGTTCTCAGGCATTTTATGAGGATTGTACAAGAAAGCAGTCTTTTATTAGAGGAGGCTAATAAACAGTTTGGTTTTCAAGTGCTTGTGCTCTAGAGGGTGTTTCTCAACATTAGCAACTTTAAGATGGGTGGACTTCAACTCCCAGAATTCCCCAGACTGGCTGGGGAATTCTGGGAGTTGAAGTCCACCCATCTTAAAGTTATCAGATTTGAAAATCACTGTTATAACCTCTCTCCATTTCTGACTCCTCTTCATATTATCAGGCAGTATGCTAACGGATTCTCAACTTCTTTTCTTTTCCTTTGCTACCACCGCCCCCACCTCAAAAAAATATATGATCCCATTAAATGACTTTAATTCCTTTCATTGTTGTTTTTTAGGGTGATTCCGGAGGTCCCCTTTCCTGTCTCGTGGACAACGCCTGGTTCCTGGCTGGCGTCGTGAGCTGGGGATCCAGCTGTGGGGCTGCCAACAGACCTGGTGTTTACATCCGCCTTCCTTTCTATGCCGACTGGATTAAGGAAAAAGTTCCAGAAGTACAGCTTCAGCAAGTGGCAGTCCCTACAAAGGCAGCCCCGGAAGAGGCCTTATGTTCCAATTCTACAGGAGGGGGAGGCCCCTATGATGACATCCAATCCTCACCAGGCTGGAACCGGCCCCTCAGCCCAGGCAAGATCCCTCCCAGCAGTTCTGTTTCCCTAGCCTGCTGGGTTGGTCTACCACTTCTTCTTCTCCTCCTCCAGACCTGCCTGTGGTAATTTTCCACTCCCACCCAAAATTGCGCAGGGAATGTGGTTGTCTTCCTATTTTTATCCTCCCTATTTCATAGCCTGCTGTGCTTCAAGCTTTCTCTTTGCATGCTGGGCCGAGAAGGCAGAGTGATTCAGTTGGGACGTGGTACTGTACCTACCCAAACTGCCTCTCAGGTGATCATTGAGTGTGTATTTTGTAAATCCACTTTTGGTCTTGGCCTAGCATACGGCTTTTTAAAAAGTTCACTATTTCACTCCTATTCCTGGCTTTTACTCGGAGGATCTAATTCATAATTTTCCGAGTGTGTCTATTTTTTGCCCCTTTCCCATTTCCTTTCCCTGGCCTTTTTTTAAAATCATAGTTGGATACAAATCTGTAATAAACCTGTTTTTTTTTTTTTTTGCTGTGGACATAATTTCATAAATTAGTGGGAGCCTAGTGTCCTTTTTAGGCAAATTCCTGAACTGCGTTTGAATATGAGTAATCCCTCTGTTGAGTAGTTGGCACCCTTCTCCCATTGCATTCCTTGCATACGTTTTGAAACGTGATCGGTTTCAAGACAGCTTCCACTCTGTCCAGTTCCTCCTTTCCTGCTCATAATGTGAATTCTCTTGTAGCCTTCCTAACAGTTGCTGTGAAGACAAGGTCCTCCACAATAGTTGGACGTTATTCAAGGACCAAAGTTGAGCCCTTTGAAGAGAATCGGTCAGCTGAATCCTTTCTTCCTTAGGATTTAATTGAGATCGCCGTCTGATGTCTTGCCCAAGGGAGAACAGTATAATGTGCCTTAATGTAATTTCTCCCACTTAAAGATCATTGCCTTGCCAAGTAGACAATGACATTAGTTAACTTGGATGGTGAGAGGATTTTTACAGGGTTAGCAGTTCTGCTGTCTTAGGTTGTCATGGTCTCAGCTTATGTGAAACAGATCAAGGATGTTATTAAAGTACAATGCAACCACTGAGCTCTGAAAAAGGGATATATTCGATAGCAGGGGTCTCCAACCTTGGCAACTTTAAGCCTGGAGGACTTCAACTCCCAGAATACTCCAGCCAGCAAAGCTGGCTGGGGAATTCTGGGAGTTGAAGTCCTCCAGGCTTAAAGTTGCCAAGGTTGGAGACCCCTGTTCTATAGGACCACTTCCGCCCATGTTTGGGTTTACTTGACCCTTCCCCCCCCCACTTCTGGGCTCTCTATGTGACTTGGTATTTACCCACCTCTCCTTCTGGCTCACAGACTGAATAAAAGGAGGCTCGGCAGGGGTGCTGGGACTTTGAAACTAACCTGCTGCCTTTTGATCTTTGGCTGGGGGATTAGGCCCACTTCTGTGTGCTGCTAGCCTTGCAGTTTTGCCTGATTTAAGGCGAAATTGTGCAGGGGTGGAAATGCATCCTCTGGATGTTTCCGCTGTATAATTTATGAACCCCTCCAAGGTGGGATGAGGGCAGAGATTCTGGGATGTTCTTACGTGTGTGGACACCTCAGGTCAAGAGATACCGTCAGTTTTTGTTCTGTGTCACCAATTGTCAGCCTGACAGATTTATGGAGCAGCACGGACCCTGATGTGAAGGCGATGAAGGAGACCACTTGTTTCCAAGTATGCTTGGACAGAAATATCTGCTAGCATGGACGCAGAATTAAATGGAGTGGGACTGATGATTGAAATTGCCCTCTTTGGGTGAAAAGAGGATTGCAACTTTATTTAGGTAATTTATGTTTGCACACACTTAAAAAAAAAACCTAATGTACGGATCATCTTTTAAGGAAGGACTGAAATCAGTTGTTCTTTTTGAAATGAAGGGTTTTAAATAAAACAGTAATTCTACACTAGTACGACTTTTATTTATTACCAAAGGGAAGGTTTGTGGACTTTAATCTCCCAAGAAATGTCAAGGTAGAACTAGGTAAAATTTTTAACAGATTACGAAGCAGTTGCTTATGAGCATTAACATATCTACAGGTAGAGTTCTCCAGAAGGCATGCAGGAAGTAGATGCCAAACTACCAGGATCTGCATTGCCTGCAGCTGAGCAAAATGACTCATGCAATTGATCTTGTCACATGAGCTGTGGCATGAATACTTGGCATGAGTTGGTCAAGAGTCTGGGATTATGATAGGTGTGCAATTCTTATACCAAACTGTCACTAGACCCAAGCTGATCAAGAAAAACAACCCAGTCATATTTGGCAAGTGAGGTTCATCGAGGTTGGGTGTTAAAACAATTAACATCTTGGTGTGCTGTTGTTAGTCAAACCTTGTGAAAATGAGGAAGAGATGCATTAGTAAACCCCTTCACAAGAAGGGTAACAAGTGTGAACTACCTGTTATGAAAAGGACATGGTTTCTGTGACCTAAGCATAATGATACAAATTAGACTTCATTTCCTGTTATAGGTTTGTTCCTCCTTAGAAGGATCTTTTCTCTAGTTTTCCTTTCCCAGGGTTGTTCCTTGTCGTTGGCAGTTTTTTCACTGTGCCACCATTAAGGATCAGCTGTAATTCTTGTAAATGAGTCATAAAAACGGCACAGCACTTGTGTTATGTTTTTTTTATTAAAATATTTCTTAAGCAGAACACACTATATATATGGTATACACAATAACTACAGCAACTATGGTGAATAGATGTTTCTACTCAAGACATCCACAAGCTTCAGGGTCCTCCCAAAATCACGGTCGCCAGGACTGAAAGTATGCAAGGACCTCAGAGGAAACCAGTGTTATAAAGTTTTTCCTCTTCGGTTCACTTGATCGCTTCAAAGAGACTTTTGATCTTTTGGAAAAGCCCCTTCTCATTTGATCACCAATAAATATGGTTCATAAGATAGAAGGGGGAAATGTTGAGCAATCCTACAATATCCTTCTAGACCAGGGGTCTCCAACCACGACAACTTTTAAGACTTGTGGACTTCAACTCTCAGAGTTCCTCAGCCAGCAAAGCTGGCTGAGAAATTCTGGAAGTTGAAGTCCACGAGTCTTAAAGTTGCCAAGGTTGGAGACCCCTGTTCTAGACAGTTTTCTCCAATCCAGAGTTCATTCATTCATCTGGGTAAAGGCTGCCTTTTAGAAGGGCACCTAATTTAAAAGAACATTTTTCCCCACCCTCGTTCAATGTTTTGTTCCTAGAGAGAACCATTTCCTTTGAGGCTCTGCAAAAGGAATTAGTCAATTCCTTTTAGTAACATCATAGAAGCCACACTGCACCTCAGAACAGCCTTTTTATATGTGCTTATTTTCACTCCCCACCCCACCCCCGAGTCTTAACATCCAAATCATGACTCTCGTGCTACTGGCTACCAAGCATTCAATTCTAATACAACTTATTATTTTGGCAGCACTGATCTTAAAAATTGACTTTGGAGCCAGTGATACTGCTTCAAAACATTCTCTCTCTCTTGTCCCCACATTGCTAATAGCTATGTGACAGTGGAAGAAGGATTCAAGCTATTTATCTAGTATGCCTAAAAACATGTATGAGCTTTGATAGACTTGCCTCCTTTTGAAGATACTGAGAGCGTCAACAGATCTACCAAGAGAGACTTAGAGAATTACAGAAGACACATTTTTTTTCCAAATTTCGAACAAGGCTGATTGTTCAGTGTTTCAATAAGCTGGAGATCTCCAGCATCTCTTTTGGAGAAGTCAATCTTCCTTCCTAGGATAGTCAATAATCTAGTTTTCAGTATTACTGGTAGTAAACATTGCCTCCAACTTTCATTGACCATATGCTGCTCAAATATCCAACCCCTGTGTTTATTTACTGCTCAGATGCTTTTGTGTTCTACCACAATTCTGCCAATATTTAATTACCTCTTTGATTCCAGGACTAGTAATATCACAAAGTCAGTTAGAATGGTCAATCAGAAATGATAGAATAATTTATCTGCTCCTTTTATGATAAGAATGAGGATGTCTATTTTAGAGAAGATAACAAGTTTGGCAAGAAATAACAAAAAACCAGTCCTATATCGAGCAACAGAAGAAAAAAAAGGGGATAAATAGGTAGCTCTTCATTCAAATGAACCAACCTGGGCAGAATTGCTGCAAACTCAAAAATCACCTGTTTTCAGGTGTTTCTCATAACCCCAAACCATCTGTTCCATGTATGCCCTTTCTGTAAAAGACTGGCAGCAATGCTAAATTACTGAACATCTTCTAAAATAAAAAAGCAGATGTGGAGCCAAACCCTTTCATTTTTTCAAGTTGGTTTTTCCTTCACTTCTTTGAAATCTTGGCTTGCTTGTGTTTAGGAGGTGCCCATCTCAGGCAGAGAGAATCCACTGGAGAAAGAGGGGGGAAAAAGACTTAGGTCTGAACAGGTAAGTGGAAAAAGGCAGAGCTGTCAGACAAAGTCCATCACTATCTCGAATATAATGGGGCATGGATGTCTGTGCCTCAACTAAGAATATAGATGAAAATACAACAGGTTAACCAAATTGAGGACTAGAGAAAGTGCAACAGATACCACCTTGAATAAAATTATGCCTTGGACTAATAATGGCAAACACAAATGCAGGCTTGCCTTACAACCATTTAGTGACCGTTTGAAGTTACAGCAGCATTAAAAAAATTGACCTATGACCATTTTTCATAAAATCTGGATGCTTGGCAGCTGGCTCATATTTATGATGGCTGCAGTGTCCCAGGGATGGGGGATTCCCTTTTGTGACCTTCTGACAAGCCAAGTCAATGGGGAAGACAGATTCAGTTAATAACTGCATTACTAACTTAACAACTACAGTGAGTCACTTAACAGCTGTGCCAAGAAAGGCTGTAAAATTAAGCCGAAGTCACTGTCTTGTTTAGCAACAGAAATTTTGGGCTCAACTATGGTAATAACCTGAGAACTACTTGCAAGTGCCGTGGCAGATTCATTTTAGATTTAAGAGGCCCTGGTGGCCATTCAGGCTACAATGCAAGAGTTTATGCCTTGTTTGTACCAGCTTCACAGACCTTCTGCCCCGCCCAGTAGGCAGCTCCTGACCCAGCCCCCTTTTGAAAAGGAAAGAGATCTGGGAGGGGGTCCAAATAATCTCCCTGAAGCTCCTGTTACATAAATGACATATTTACGTAACAGGAGCAACGTCATCCGCTCCCTGGGGGAAAAAATAACAATACCTCTTTCAGCAAAAATCTGTAACATCTAATTTCTTTCGAGATGACTCTTAACAGATACCTGGCACAGTTGTCAATAAATTCAGAGCGAGTTGTCTGGCTTAATTGAGGAAACGGCTTTATAGTGCAGTGAGGAGTCATTTAAATGTTTATACTCATAATATACAAATATTTCAGTTTCTTTGCGTTTTATGTTATACCGCTGCTTGTGATGAAAAACAGGAAAGATCCGGTGTGCACAGGTTGAAGTGGTATAAAGTGAGCCAAGGTTAGATAAACATCCAGCTATGAGTGGAAACTCAAACATGAAACAGCATAAATTGAGTACACACTATATGCTGAATGATTTATGTTCCACCAAACAATCAAAAAAGTATTTTTTTTCCTTAGCTACTGTGTTTGTCCTTGGGTGCTCTGACCCAAAGCTCTGGAATGCCATCTGTCAGAATGGTGTCAGGTCTCCTGCTTGGGGGGTGGGTGGGTTGGACTAGATGACCTACAAGGTCCCTTCCAATTCTGTTAATGAAAGGGGCAAGTGGAGACTGGCAACACTTTCTTCTAAAACAATATCACCCTATGAACATCCATCATATGAAACATGCTTCAAATAAAAGATTAGCCTTTTCTCAGCGTCTCTTCTTCATTCCGATATGGTAACCTGAATAAATAATCCTCCCTGGCTATCTTATGGGAGTTAAATATTAACTGTCTGGGCTGGTGCAAGGGAAATGAAATCAATTGCTTAGGAGACTGAACAGTTTGAAGTCCATTCCTTGGAAGGAATCCCAAGAACGTCAGTTTAGTTGGGATTAAAGGGCACAGCAAAGACAGGAAAGCAGTTCCATGATTCAGGAAAACAAAACGGACAGGACAAGTTTAGAAGCAAGCAGATTTCAACGTAGGCAATGGCCTGAGGAGAGCTCTCCATAAGCATGGAGGTGAAAAAATAGAACTCAGAATAATAAAGAGTTGGAAGGTGCCTTGGAGGTCTTCTAGTCCAACCCCCTGCTCAAACAGGAGACGCTATACAATTTCAGACAAATGACTGTCCAATCTCTTCTCAAAAGCCTCCCACAATTTTTGAAGGCAAGCTGTTCCCCTGGTTGATTGTTCTCACTGACAGGAAATTTCTCCTTATTTCTGAGCTAGTTCTCTCCTTGGTTAGTTTTTTGTCCTACTTTCAGGTCCTTTGGAAAATAGGTTGACTCTCCTGTTCTTTGTGGCAGCGCCTCCAATATTGGAACCCTGCTATCATGTCATCCCCTGGCCCTTCTTTTTACTAGACTAGACACACCAAATTCCTGCAACCGTTCTTCGTATGTTGTTTAAGAATGCTGCTTGAGGAAAAACTGGGAAACTGACCTCATTGCAGGCAGTCCTCAATTTACAACCACAATTGATACCAGAACTACTGCTGCTAAGCAATAATTGTACCCACTTTTACAACCATTCTACCATAGTCATTAAGCAAATCACATGGACTTTAAGCAAATCCAGCTTCCTCCATTGACGTAGCTTTTGGAAGTCCCCAGGGAAAGTCACAAATGGCAAATGGAAAGGTTATAACTGTGAAAACCACTCATAAGCCACATTTTTCAGTGCCATTGTAACTTTGAATGATCTCTTAACGAACTGTTGTAAGTCGAAGACTACCTGCATGTTTCAGAGAGAAAGAAAAACGGATGTATCCTCACCCACTCAAGAAAGCTAAAAGACAGGAAGCAACATATATGAGGATGGTAAAAACTGGGAAATTAAAGAAGCAACAGGTGGCACTAAAAAATAGAAGTAAGATGGAGACAATGCAGTTATTGTAAGAACTGCATAGACCAGGGGTCTCCAACCTTGGCAACTTTAAGACTTTTGGACTTCAACTTCCAGAATCCCCCAGCCAGCAAAGCTGGCTGAGGAATTCTGGGAGTTGAAGTCCACAAGTCTTAAAGTTGCCAAGGTTGGGGACCCCTGGCATAGACTACTTTGAAACCACTTCTGGACTTTGTGCTTCAGGTGGAAAAAAATGAAACTTTGATTTTGGATTTTACCGATTAGATAGATTTGTTGTTATAGAAATGGCTAGTTTATATTATTATGTAAAAGCAAAAAAGTTGAGGTTTGATGTTAATGCCTTATTCTATTGCACCAAAGGAAGTCGGAAGTCAATGTCTTTTTCCCCCTTGCTTTCCCTGACCTTTCTCTTCCCTTTTGCCCTAATTTCCTTACTATTTACTTTTGTATTTTCTTTGTACACTGTATTATAAAGTAATACAATTGTTTAAACCGGAACTGCATGGATAAAAAAGGCTGTGGGGAGTGGAGGGTTGAAGGCCAAGAAGCTAAATCCAGCAAATTTAAGAAATTGGCTGGAGATTATTTCAGTTCTGCTATCACTGCAGATCTGGAAACTGTATGGGGGAGGTGTGGGGGGGGGGTAGGAAAGGAGAGAGGAGGAGCAGGGAGGGGGAGAGGGAGAGAGAAAGAAAAAGAGAAGGCGAGCACCACATTGAATATTTATAAGCTGCAAGTCAGACTTTGAGCTGAAAGCAGGATGAACCACTACTGCATCCCGCCCCCACCATTTCCCCATTGGTCGGTACCTGTGATTGGCGGCTTCTTATACTGAGCACTTTTGAGATGCTCCTCCACCAACTTGGGAGTGACGCAGATGACGTGCTGCCCCTTCCAATACTTAACCATGTTCAGGGACTGCAAGGTGCTGATGATATCGTTCTGCGTGATGCTCGTCATCTGGCTGTGGCGAGGGAAACAAGGTGTGTGTTAGACAAGGACCAGATAAGAGGAAGTCAGGAGTCCTAGTAAATAGGCTGTCAGAGTTCCAAGTAATTCACCCATAACAATCAGAACTCCGAGGCAGATAGATTCCTCAAAGAACAGTTTTATTGGGTATATCATATTGGCATAGGCTTGTGAAACCTGACTCTAAAGGTTCCTGTGGTTTCAACTAATTAAAAGTAAAGGTTTTCCACTTTTCCCAAACAAACAGTCACATGGTCCAATCAGGATGCTGTCCAGTTGCTTGATAACATCACTCCTCCTCTCTTCAGCCAGGTGTTGGAATGTCCTTGGTTCCCAGGGGAAAGTATTTTGTTTTGGCTACAAACCTCCAGCTATCTCTATTCCCACTCCCTAACCCTAATCTCCGCTGTGGTAACACTGAAGCCTCAAAGATGGCCTCAGTCAGGCCAACTTCAGAGTTGACATAGGCCTTATTACGTTCAGTCAAAGCTACTCCACATCAAATACTACAGAAGGGCATACAGTCCTCCCTCGACACTCACACCTCTTGCTACAGGTTGCCCTTGACTTAAGGCCAGAATTTCCAATGCTAAACAAGGCAGTAGTTAGGCGAGTCATGCCCAATTTTGTGATTTTTACCATGGCTCTTAAGTGAATGATTGTGTTGTTAAGTAAATCCTGCAGTCATTAAGCGAATCTGGCTTCCCCTCATTGTTTTTGTTGGCTCCCAAATATTGATCACATGACCCCAGGACTCTGCAACCATCATAAATACATGCCAGTAGTCAAGTGCCTGGATTTTGGTCATGTGACTGTAGAAAGGCTATGACCGTTGTAAGTGCAAGGACCTGCTGTAAGTCACTTTTTCAGTGCCACTGTAACTTTGGTCACTAAACAAATAGCAATAGCATGTTAGACTTACATACTGCCTCACAGTACTTTACAGTCTCTCTAAGGGGTTTATAGAGTCAGCATATTTCCCACAACAATCTGGGTCCTCATTTAATCCACCTTGGAAAGGATGGAAAGATGAGTCAACCTTGAACCAGCAATGAAATTCAGTAGGTTCTGACAGGTTCTGGAGAACCGGAAGCAGAAATTTTGAGTAGCCCCAGAGTGGGGTGGGAATGGAGATTTTGCAATATCCTTCCCCTGCTATGCCCACCAAGCCACATCACACCTACCAAGCCACTCCCACAGAACCTGTAGTAAAAAAATTTGAATTCCACCACTGCCTTGAACCCCTTCAGGATCGAACATCTGTTGTGGGCAGAATTAGCCTGCAATACAGGTAGTCCTCAACTTACAACAGTTCATTTAGGGACCATTCAAAGTTACAACGGCACTGAAAAAGCGACTTATGAACCATTTTTCACCCTTATGATCATCGCAGCATCCCCATGGTCACATGATTTACATCCAGAGGCTTGGCAAATGACTCACATTTATGATGGCTGCAGTGTCATGTGTTCTCCTTTTGTGACCTTCTGACAACAAAGTCAATGGAGAAGCCAGATTCACTTAATAACCATGTGACTAGTTCAAGAACTACAGTGACTCACTTAACAAATAAGGCAGGAAAAGTTGTAAAATGGGGCAAATTTCTCACTTAACAACATACAGTTTGGGCTCAGTTGTGGTCATAAGTTGAGGACTGCATTGTAACCACTGTGGCACTGGCACTTTTATTTATATTTTACAAATAGCTGAAAACTAAGTACTGCTGTAGGACTAGTAGCCAAATCTTCACTCACCTGAGATCCTTGATGGAAAGAGTGCCCCGGAAATCCCGAAGGATCTCTAGTAATACCCATGACCAATAGCTACGGTAACTCAGCTTGCCAAGGTCCGAAAGGGGCTTTTCGGGGGATCCCACAGTGCTTTCAAGTTTGGAGAGCTCATAGCCTGGGGAAGAAGAGATCAGAAGTCAAGGCCTTAAAAGCATCTCCGTTCAGGAACAGACATTTCAAGGGCAAGGGAAAGCTCAGGCCAGATCAAAACTCACACTTTTTAATAAAGTGACTTCAAAATGTAAGGGCTAAATATTTAACAGGGGTGTTACAAAGGGGAGGGGGAATTAGGGCAGATATAGCAGAAGTTAACATGTCACCAGGGGTCCACGAACATTCTCAATTATCCAGGTGATGGTTGTCCCAAAGGTGCTTTTTCAGGAGGCAACTGGATTCTCTTGTTTAGAAAAAACAAAACAAAACATGGGACAACCATGACCTGGATGACTAAGAATCTCCACAGACTTTTAGCTATGCACTTTGGAATGAACACCCTGGGAACGGGGGTGGGAGTATGAACAGATTTCCAGAAAAACTGCCCGTCAGTTTGAGATGCAGACAACATAGACTCATCCCCAATAGCCTGAGCCTGTCTTCAACAGTGAAGGGACACAGGGCAGAAAAACATATGCAGCCAAGAAGGCTCCACACCTATTTGCACCACTCAGGTGACCCTGAGGACACAGATAAACCTCCAAGTGGCCTCAACGACTCTCTGAAAGGATGCAAATGACCAGCTGTCTGCAAGGAGTATTAATCCTTCCATTCCCCACCATCCAGTCAGAGTTGAAGAAGCTTCTTAGATGAGAAAGGAAAGGTCTTCAAAGAAAAAACAAGGAAGTCCAGCTGCCCACTGAAAAAGCATCTTTGGGATTGTCACCACAGTTTCTATTTACAAATCCAACACCAAGCAGCAATTAAGACACTGATAATCAACTTTGAAGTTTATACTTATCATTCAAACAATCTTACTGAATGCAATGAGGAATTTCCCATAACCCCGTCTCTGATAAGGGGGCAAGGTCAGGATACAAGCCACGTTATTTCCATCTGGAGATTCTTTCTCCTAGAGGGGAAAAGAAATCACAAATCACATAAATGATGCTAGGGAATCTAGCATTCAGCAGAGGAATCGACATCCAGAAAAACACATTAAAAAAAAACCACCAGTCACCAATTGCATCCTTTACATCTGGCAGCCCTAAAAAGAAGCTTGCTCCACTGTCGTGGTTAAAATCCCTGCTTCCCCTCCTGCTGCAAATTCTCTACTAAAGAGATCTTGGTACTGATTTATTTACCATCTTCTTTCCTTCCTTATATACAGTGGGGCAAAAAAGTATTTAGTCAGCCACCAGTTGTGCAAGTTCTCCCACTGAAAAAGATGAGAGACTCCTGTAATTGTTATCATAGGTATACCTCAACTAGGAGAGACAACATGAGAAAACACATCCAGAAAATCACATTGTCTGATTTGTAACAAATTTATTTGCAAATTATGGTGGAAAATAAGTATTTGGTCAATATCAAAAGTTCATCTCAATACTTTGTTATATATCCTTTGCTGGCAATGACAGAGATCAAACGTTTTCTGTACGTCTTCACAAGGTTTTCACACACTGTTGCTGGTATATTGGCCCATTCCTCCATGCAGATCTCTAGAGCAGTGATGTTTTGGGGCTGTCGCTGGGCAACACGGACTTTCAACTCCCTCCAAAGGTTTTCTATGGGGTTGAGATCTGGTGACTGGCTAGGCCACTCCAGGACCTTGAAATGCTTCTTACGGAGCCACTCCTTCGTTGCCCAGGCGGTGTGTTTAGGATCATTGTCATGCTGAAAGACCCAGCCACGTTTCATCTTCAGTGCCCTTGCTGATGGAAGGAGGTTTGCACTCAAAATCTCACGATACATGGCCCCATTCATTCTTTCCTTTACACGGATCAATCGTCCTGGTCCCTTTGCAGAGAAACAGCCCCACAGCATGATGTTGCCACTCCCATGCTTCACAGTAGGTATGGTGTTCTTTGGATGCAACTCAGCATTCTCTCTCCTCCAAACACGAGGAGTTGAGTTTCTACCAAACAGTTCTACTTTGGTTTCATCTGACTATATGACATTCTTCCAATCCTCTTCTGGATCATCCAAATGCTCTCTAGCAAACTTCAGACGGGCCCAGACATGTACTGGCTTAAGCAGGGGGACACGTCCGGCACTGCAGGATCTGAGTCCCTGGTGGTGTAGTATGTTACTGATGGTAGCCTTTGTTACGTTGGTCCCAGCTCTCTGCAGGTCATTCACTAGGTCCCCCCGTGTGGTTCTGGGATATTTGCTCACCGTTCTTGTGATCATTTTGACCCCACTGGGTGAGATCTTGCATGGAGCCCCAGATCGAGGGAGATTATGAGTGGTCTTGTATGTCTTCCATTTTCTAATTATTCCTCCCACAGTTGATTTCTTCACACCAAGCTGCTTGCCTATTGCAGATTCAGTCTTCCCAGCCTGGTGCAGGTCTACAATTTTGTTTCTGGTATCCTTCGACAGCTCTTTGGTCTTCACCATAGTGGAGTTTGGAGTGTGACAGTTTGAGGTTGTGGACAGGTGTCTTTTATACTGATAACAAGTTCAAACAGGTACTATTAATACAGGTAATGAGTGGAGAACAGAGGAGCCTCTTAAAGTAGAAGTTACAGGTCTGTGAGAGCCAGAAATCTTGCTTGTTTGTTGGTGACCAAATACTTATTTTCCACCATAATTTGCAAATAAATTTGTTACAAATCAGACAATGTGATTTTCTGGATGTGTTTTCTCATGTTGTCTCTCCTAGTTGAGGTATACCTATGATGACAATTACAGGCCTCTCTCATCTTTTTCAGTGGGAGAACTTGCACAATTGGTGGCTGACTAAATACTTTTTTGCCCCACTGTATATTTAAATTACCTATTACGTTTGTACCCCATCAATCATCCAAAAGTTCAAGGTAGACTGCATACCATGTTCTTTTCCAATTTAATTCCAGTAAGAACAACCTATGGCCATCTGGTTTTTCGGACTCATAGTAAGTGACCCTGCATGATTCCAGGATTGTGTGGAGTTGAATTAATCCAATTCTTTGCACAGCTTTCTGTTACGGAGCCTACTCCACTGCAGGTTTTTTATACTACTTGTTGAATTTTAGTTGCAATAAAATTTGTCCTTATGTCTGTGGTTAAAGTTTTCCAACAATAATTAAATGTGATATTGCAGATTTCAGAGGAAACCAGAGACTCCGAGATCTCTCTCCCCCTCCCTCTTTCTCTCTCTGCCAGCGCAATTTCTTCTCTACCTCCCTGTCAGATGTCAACTGAAAAAACACGGGCATGTTTTTTAAACTGCATTTTCTACTTCTGAACTTTTAAAATTTTACACTACGCTTCGCGGCGAAGGTTGTAGAGAGTATGGTGGCATATCAGTTTCCCTTACACCTGGATGAAACTGTCTATCTAGACCCGTTCCAGTCCGGTTTCCGGCCCGGTTACAGCACGGAGACGGCTTTGGTCACGTTGGTGGATGATCTCTGGAGGGCCAGGGATAGGGGTTGTTCCTCTGCCCTGGTCCTATTAGACCTCTCAGCGGCTTTCGATACCATCGACCATGGTATCCTGCTGCGCCGGTTGGAGGGATTGGGAGTGGGAGGCACCGTTTATCGGTGGTTCTCCTCCTATCTCTCCGATCGGTCGCAGACGGTGTTGACGGGGGCAGAGGTCGGCTCCGAGGCGCCTCACTTGTGGGGTGCCGCAGGGGTCGATTCTCTTGCCCCTTCTGTTCAACATCTATATGAAGCCGCTGGGTGAGATCATCAGTGGCTTTGGTGTGAGGTACCAGCTGTACGCGGATGACACCCAGCTGTACTTTTCCACACCGGGCCACCCCAACAAAGCTATCGAAGTGCTGTCCCGGTGTCTGGAAGCTGTACGGGTCTGGATGGGGAGAAACAGGCTCAAGCTCAATCCCTCCAAGACAGAGTGGCTGTGGATGCCGGCATCCCGGTACAGTCAGCTGAGTCCACGGCTGACTGTTGGAGGCGAGTCATTGGCCCCGATGGAGAGGGTGCGCAACTTGGGCGTCTTCCTGGATGAACGGCTGTCTCTGGAAGATCATTTGACGGCCGTCTCCAGGAGAGCGTTCTACCAGGTTCGCCTGGTGCGCCAGTTGCGCCCCTTTCTAGACCGGGATGCCCTATGCACGGTCACTCACGCCCTCGTGACGTCTCGCCTGGATTATTGCAACGCTCTCTACATGGGGCTCCCCTTGAAGGGCATCCGGAGGCTGCAGTTAGTCCAGAATGCGGCTGCGCGGGTGATAGAGGGAGCCCCTCGTGGCTCCCGTATGACACCTATCCTGCGCAGACTGCACTGGCTACCTGTGGCCTTCCGGGTGCGCTTCAAGGTTTTGGTAGCCACCTTTAAAGCGCTCCATGGCATAGGGCCGGGTTATTTACGGGACCGCCTACTGCTACCGAATACCTCTCACCGACCTGTGCGCTCTCAGAGAGGGACTCCTCAGGGTGCCGTCAGCGAGGCAGTGTCGTCTGGCGACGCCCAGGGGAAGGGCCTTCTCTGTGGGAGCTCCCACCCTCTGGAACGAACTACCCCCAGGACTTCGTCAACTTCCGGACCTCCGAACCTTCCGTCGCGAGCTTAAAACACACTTATTCATCTGCGCAGGACTGGATTAGATTTTAAATTTATTGGTTTTAAATGGGTTTTATTTTTTTTATATTGTTTTTAAACATTCGGCCTTTTAGAATAAGTTTTTTAATTGTTATTTTAATCTGTATTTATGTGTTTTTATTTGCCTGTGAACCGCCCTGAGTCCTTCGGGAGATAGGGCGGTATATAAATACGATTAATAAATAAATAAATAAATAATACACTAATTTTAAACACACAGAAATAAGTTTCTAAGTGCTCACTTGTGGGTGCACATAAAAAAGCAGCAGCACCCTCAGTTCGGAAAATTTGCTGAATTATTTGGGTCAGCCATGATTTGGTCAGTCAGAATGCTTGGTTGGTTGTGTGCAAAATAGGCATAGATGGAGTGAATGGCCTCTCTTGTAAAAAAATAATAATAATCATCCTGATTTTCACACAGCCCTAATCTTCCAGAGTTCTTCCTCCTCTCCCTCCCCACAACCATTTCTGACAGCCTTCTTGCCCCTCCCAATCTTCCTAGGACCATCCGTCAGCCATCACCATCACTCTTCTCGACTTTTTCCCTGTTCCCATAAGGACCCAGATTGTGGAGGGCAATACGCTGACTCTATAAACCGCTTAGAGAGGACTGTAAAGCACTGCGAAGTGGTATATAAGTGCTATTGTTATCTATCCCAAAGCCCTTGTACTTAGAACCACTGTGTTTTTCCCTGGATCAAAAGAGCCTAAGTTTTCAAACACAACATTTAAAACCAGTAGTGCAGAGAGTATTTTGCACATCTTTTGGGTTTGTTCACCCGTTTAGGTCACAAAGTTAGTTACAATTCATTCACTCCCCATCCCGTAAACACCACCAACTAGTACCTTGGAAAAGTAGCCAACGATATGGGCTCCTTGCCTGTCCACCTCAGTAAGGATGTAGAAGACAAAGGGCTCCACGTCGAAGTAGAGGGTCTTATGATCCAGGAACAGTTTGGCCAAAAGACACAAATTCTGACAATAAATCTGGGGGAAATAAATCATGAAGCAGTAAGGACACAAATGAAAAGTGTGGAATCCAGGACCAAGGAGGAGAAAGAGGACTGCTGGGTCTTTCCTTATCAAAATAAACAAAAGGTCTCTCTGAGGTAAACTTTCTAAAATAAGAGTGCTTTGTTCGCAACGTAACTTGTCTAAAACTAAAATCTGGTTTTCTAAAGCAGCGGTCCACAACCTTTTGGGCACCAGGGATCGATCCGTGGAGAGAGGTTTTTTCAGAGCTTCACTTATTTGTATGACCTGGTTTCTGGCATGCCACGGCCTGGTGCCGGTCCACGGACCGGGGGATTGGGGACCCCTGTTCTAGAGTGATACCCAGCATCTCGAACTTGTTCAAAAAGCAAAGAGCACATCTAAGGAAAATAAACTTTGTGTAAGGTTTCTGTTTTGGAAGCTTTTGAACCTCACAAATAGGTATCTGCAAACCCAAAGTTTCCTTCTTTGAACCAGAACCCCACCCCCCATTCTGTGGGGAGTCTTGTGGATCTTCCGGAAGTTCCAAAGTAATTCCAGATGACACAGGCCTGTTTCAGGATGGGTCCCTGTCCTGGAATTATCGCTTTGCCGATCCCAATTTACAATCAGCCGTGAAGTTGGTTCTTTGAAAAGAAAAATGAATTTTCTGATTTCAGAATGATAGAATCAAGATCAGGTAAAACAGAATCAAGATCAAGCGAAGCATTAGTGCCGCTTTTATAAGACCACACTTGGAATAGTGCAACCAATTTTGGTCACCATACTACAAAAAAGATGTTGAGACTTTAGAAAAAGTTCAGAGAAGAACAACTAAGATGATCAAAGGCCTGGAGACAAAAACATATCAAGAATGGCTGCAGGTTTTACGTTTGGCTAGTCTAGAGGAAAAAAATTAGGGGTGACATGATAGCAGTATTCCAGTACTTGAGGGGCTGACACAAAGAAGGAGGGGTGAAATTATTCTCCAAAGCACAGGATAAAAGCAAAATGGTTGGAAACTAATCAAAGAGAGAAGCAACCTTGAATTAAGCAGAAATTACCAAACAGTGAGAACAATTAATCTGTAGAACAGCTTGCATTTAGAACTTGTGGGCACTCCATCACTGGAGATTTTTAAGAACAGACTAGACAGTAACTTGTCTAAGATTATATAGGTTCTCTTGGTTGAGCAGGGGGCTGGACTAGAAGATCTCCAAGGTCCCTTCCAGCTCTATTCTATTCTATTTCATATTCTACAATGTCTTATACATTCCATAACTTCCCGATTGGTCTTCACAAAATCCAGTTGCAACCAAGTGTTAACTATGATTTAACCCACTGTAAAGGTTCAACAGAAGAGCCTCCGTATTATTACGCATGCCCAAGATTGCTCTTCCCCAACCTGGGACCTTTCAGATATTATGTATTGCCAAATTGGTATCAACTCCGAGTGCCTACATGGGCCTTCTCGATTATGATTTATCCCCAACTCCCAATGGTACAGATATTACCACTGTAATAGAGATCTTCTATTTTTCTGCTGGTTATCCTTCTCTTGCCTTCCATCTTTCCTATCACTAGAGCCTTCGCCAGAGAGCTGAGTCTTTTACATACAGTAGTCCTCAAGTTATGACCACAGTGGAGCCCAAAATTTATGTCATTTAATGACTTTTCTTGCCACAGTCATTAAGTGAACCGTTGCACTTCTTCACTTAGTAACATGGTTGCTAAGTGAATCTGGCTTCCCCACTAACTTTGCTTGTTGGAAGGTCGCAAAAGGAGATCCCATAACAACAGGAGATTGCAACTGTCATAAATACGAATCAGTTTTTGTTTTTTTTTTGTTTACATTTATACCCCGCCCTTCTCCGAAGACTCAGGGCGGCTTACAGTGTATAAGGCAATAGTCTCATTCTATTTGTATATTTTTACAAAGTCAACTTATTGCCCCCCCCAACAATCTGGGTCCTCATTTTACCTACCTTATAAAGGATGGAAGGCTGAGTCAACCTTGGGCCGGGCTTGAACCTGCAGTAATTGCAGGCTTTGTGTTCTTAATAACAGGCTTTACCAGCCTGCGCTATTCACCGGCCCTTAAGTTGACAAGCATTTGAATTTTGATCTCATGAGTATGCTGCAATGGTCATAAGTGCGAAAAAATCACACTTATGTCACTTTTTTCAGTGCCGTTGTAACTTTGAATGTTCACTAAATGAACTGTTGTTAAGTGGAGGACTACCTGTAATATGTCCGAGGTAGGATAATTTGAGCCTAGTCATTTGTGCCTTGACTGACAAGTCTGAGCTTATTTGCTCAATGGGGTCTTTGTTTTTAGATGCATCCTTTAGAACGGGGGTCTCCAACCTTGGCAGCTTTAAGACTTGTGGACTTCAACTCCCAGAATTCCTCAGCCAGCAGAGCAGAGCTGGCTGAAGAATTCTGGGAGTTGAAGTCCACAAGTCTTAAAGCTGCCAAGGTTGGAGACCCCTGCTTTAGAAATTCTGGATGACAAAAATATTTTTATTAGCATCGCATTATTCCCCGTTATTTGCAGTCTTTGATACAGCTTTTTCTATATGAAAAGATTGAAGGCTTTTGGCCTATACAAGTTTATCTGCATACAGATAGTCCTCAACTTAAGTTCATTTAATGACCAAAGATAACATGACACTAAAAAAGGTGATTTATGACCATTTCCCCACACTTAATGATTGTGACATGAAAGGTCATAAAAGGGGGAAAAATCATGTAAGATCTGTCTCATTTAGCAACAGAAATGTTGGGCTCAATTGTGGCCGCATGTTGAGAACCACCTGTATAGTTTGCCTTATTTAAAAGCGACTTGCAAACATGGGGAAGAAGTAAATTATATAGTAGTTAATGACTGTTTATGACTATCCAGCGTGACTGGCTTTGTATCTGAAGAGCCAGGTTTTACAAACAGTGAAGATGGAAAATGCAGGTTCCCAAAATAGCAAACCCGCCACCTAGAACACAAAAAAGGAGCACAGTAACAGCCAGTGGAAACCCTGAAGCAGTTCAAGTGGGCTCTTACCTTGTGATCTTTCCCATCCACCTCATATACCGAGATGTTGTTTTTGCGGTAGATTTCTTTCCCTGGAGGTTGCCGCCACTGACATTGGCCCTGGAAAAACAACGACAAGACTACCTATGGGTACCAAAATCAACGTTTTTTTTCCTGAGGAATTTCACCCAATAACTTGTTCAACGCAGCTTCTGCATTTCTTTGGCTTTTGAGCAGGTTATTATTCTTCAGTTTCATTTTAGCATTGTTCGTTTAGGTTTTTTCAGATGACAACACTGGAAGTACTGAAACTAAATATAGGTAATCCTCAACTTGCAACAGTTTGTTGAGTGACCGTTCAAAGTTACGACGGCACTGAAAAAAGCCACTTGTGAACGTTTTTCACTTATAACCACTGCCGCACCATGGTCATGTGATCAAAATTCAGCCTCTTGGCAACTCTTGACCTTGGCCTCTTGACTCGTATTTATGACGGCTGTTGTGTCTTGGTGTCATGTGATCCCCTTTTGCTACCTTCTGATAAGCCAAGTCAAGAGGGAAGCCAGAATCACTTGAACCACCACCTTATTACCATAACGACTGCAGTGATTCACTTAACAACTGTGGCAAGGAAAGTTGTAAAATGGAGCAAAGCTCACTTAAACAACTGTCTCACTTAGCAACAGAAATTTTGAGTTCAACTGTGATTGTAAGTTGAGGGCTACCCGAGTACAAATTCAAATGTACTGCTCCTCAAACACTGTTTTCTCTTCCTTCTGATATCGTCTCATTCCAGTTACAGGTTCTCTGGAGCTCCATTCTCTCCCACCCCAACCTTCCCCAGCCCTCGGCCCCTGGCAACTGTCCTCCCCCTTGCGTACAAGGTGATAGCGGTAAGTCTTCTCAAACTTCATATACTTGAGGCAGTATTCGCAGATCCACAGCTTAGGCTGCTTCCCGTAGTCTTCTGGGAATGGTGAGAAATACCAAGCATCAATCTCATAGTTCCCGATATGGATTTTATCCACGTATTTCACTTTGGTGATCTGAGAAGAGACAAAAGTAAGGGGTGTCCTACAAACACAATCAGAACAATGGCGCTTAGAATTATATACCGCTTCATGGTGCTTCACAGCTCACTCTAAGTGGTCTGCAGAGTCAGCGTATTGACCCCAACACTTTGGGTTCTCATTTTACAGGCCTCAGAAGGATGAAAGCTGAGTCAACCTTGAGTAGGTCAGGATCAAACTTCTGGCAGTGGGCAGAGTTAGCAATAGCAACAGTGCTTAGACTTATATACCGCTTCACAGTGCTTTACAGCACTAAGCAGTTTATACAGTCAGCATATTGCCCCCAACAATTTAGGTCCCCATTTTATCAACCTCGGAAGGATGGAAGGCTGAGTCAATCCTGAGCTGGTGAAAATCGAACTCCTGGAGTGAGCAACAAGTTAGCCTGCAGTACTGCATCCTAACCTCTGTACCACCACAGCTCGTAATGCTCCCTTTTCCAAAACTTTTCAGGTTTCAATCCAGACATGGCTAGGCTAGGTATAGATAAACACTCACCGCCTCATGTTCCTTCTCCAAAGCTGCTGTGGTAGGATCCATCTCGGCATATGTCTGTGGTGGGGGGAAAAACTGCTCTGGTGAGTAACAGCAAGCATCTCCTGGAAAAGCCACCTTCTACTACCAACATAAGGGTTGCAATAGCACCAAAAGTGCAATCGGGTACAGGTAGTCCTCCACTTACAACAGTTCATTTAATGACTGTTCAAAGTTACAATGGCACTGAAAAAAGTGACTTATGATCATTTTTCATACTTACGATCATTCCATGGTCACATAATCAAAATTCAGCCGCCTGGCAACTGGCATGTATTTATGACAGTTGCAGTGTCCCGGGATCATGTGATCCCCCTTTGAGAACTTCTGACAAGCAAAGCCAATGGGGAAGCCAGGTTTACTTAACAAACATTTTATTAATTTAAGAACTGCAATGGCTCTTAATAACTGTGACAGGAAAGGTCATAAAATGGGGCAAAATTCACTTAACAACTGTCTCACTTAGTAAAAGGAATTTGGGGCTCAATTGCGGTCATAAGTCTTTTTCCACCCCACCTCTGGAATGGATAAAGGTAGTCCTCAACCTATGACCATTCAGCAACCATCGCCTCTCCACCACCTGAGGCACCCCATGCTCCACATAATGACTGCAGTGGGGTGAATTGGGATTGCCAAGGGTGCCTTTCTTAATGAGAGCAGCAATTTAATGATTGTAATAAGGGGCTCAATTGTGATTGTGAGTTGAGGGCTACCTGCACTATGTAACACAGCACAAATTCCACCTTCCCAGCCACCTCTCCTGTTGTGTCCCTTGGACATCACCTTTTGGACATGGTTGATTTCATCATGCTTGCGCTTCTGATTGCGCGTGATTTTGCGCTCGGGCTGCTCCGAAAGCTCATTCATGTATTGATCGGTGTTCTTCTGCACAGCATCCTTGACTGTCTTGGTGAGGGCCAGCCGGTTCTTATCCACCCACTCATCCAGACGTCGGTTGACTGTGAGAGACGGAGGAAAGTTAGGAGATCTCAGAAATCTCACCATTCCCCCACTCCCCTTCCAACCACTCTATATAAAATGTTCTTTAGCTAGAAATCGAATTATGAGAACGAGAAGGCCAATCCAGCCTGCCTTGCTGTAGTCTGGAATGAACAGAAGGTAGGCTGGAATCTACTGATGGACCTGTAGATCAGGGCTGTCCAACCTTGGCAACTTTAAGACCTGTGGACTTCAATGCACAGAAGTCCCCAGTCAGCAGGACTGGCTGGGGGATTCTAAGTCCATAAGGCCCTTGAGATAGAAGATCCCTGATCTGGATGATCAGCAAGGATTTCTGACTGCTGGTGATTTATCAACAGCAAAAAAAAAAATCACCAGCCCAAACAAAGCTTTGACTGTTGTGTACAGCAGCTTCAATTTTAGTACTAGAAAAAACTAAAATCTGGAATGGACATTAAGCAGAGTCTTCATCAGGATTCGACCGGAAGCATCACGGCGAGACAGTCGGGGAATAGCGAGCTCTGATGAGCTTCACAAAATCCCGGGCTGACAAACAGCTACCGAGGGATCTTCGGACCAGAACTGTCCTGTAGAGATGGAGAAGAAGGAGAGGCATCTCGGAAGACCAAGAGGAACTGGCAAGTTCCTCGGAGGTCAGAGAAAACTCTTCGACTTTACAGCGGTGGCCATAGTGGCCATCATTAAGCTGGGGCAACCGGACCAAGATTTTGAGCAGGAGCGGTGATTTGGATGGAATATTGAAGCTGGGTGATTGCCAACTCACAGAAAAATAAAACTATTTTTAATTTGGTAAAAGGTGTCCCAGCAGGGAAACAGCAGCTAAATTGGAGTAGAGGAAAGTGAATACAGGAATAGAAAAATAAAATGGAACTTTTAAAACCCTAAAGCCCGAAAGGGAATTTTGTGGAGATATTGCCTTATACATTGTAAGCCGCCCTGAGTCTTCGGAGAAGGGTGGGGTATAAATGTAAACAAAAATTTTTTTTAAAAAAATAGCAGAAGAAAAAACCCATAAATAGATTTGGAGAGGATAAAAAACTTGTAAAATGTCTTTTTGACCATAAAAAGAAGAACGAAAGGAATTACAAATAAAAAGCCTGGTGAAGTTTTCTTTCACTCTCTCTCTTTCCCTTCCTAAACTGATTTGGATTCGGATGTTAAACTGAATAAATTTGGATACAGACTTTAAACAGAATTTTTGGGAAAAAAAGAAAAAGAAAGAAGAAGTAGAGTAAATATTGAAGGTGATTTTTAAAAAAATAAAATAAAATAAAATGGATACCCTCATAGCTTGTTGATTGGGATTGTGGATTGAAGAGAGCCATCTTCAGGTGGAGGAAAAAATTACAATGCTAAATTTGTATTTTGGAAAATACTGTAAGTCTTTCAAAGTGATAAGAGCAGTGAGAATTGTGGAGGAGGATTTTTGTGCTTGCAAGCGGTTTGATTTTGATAACCAAGGAAGACGAAGTACAACCCAAAGAACACAAAATGGCGCAGGAACTAATTGAAATGATTAAAAGGATGCATACATCTTTATAACTGGAAACAAAGAAAATAATTACAATCCTACATGGAAAATCTAAATCGGATGAACTAGGAACTGTATTGGAATATACTCAAGTAGATGCAGAAACTATGAAGAAGAAGCAAGAGAGTGCTATTAACATAAAGAAAAAATTACTAATTGTGAAAAATCAAATAATTGTGTGGGGAGTAATAATGAAAAAATGAATGATGATAAAAATAGAAAGGTTGGAAAGAGACAAAGGGAGAAAGAAGGGGACAAGAGAAAAAATACCAAAAAATTAAATGATTACACTGGGATTAACAATGGCAAAGCAAGAAAGATGAAAACGGGAATAAGAAAAGCAGATGGAATATACTGCAAATTAGGAGACTAGACAAAAATAGGGTAGAAAAAGACAAGGAGAAAAAAAAGGGGGAAGGAAAAAAATACAAATTCAAAGAAGGGATTGGGATTAACAGTGGGAAAATAAAAACAGGGAAAAAGGAAGGAGGAGAGTAGATAGAAATACAGGACAAACAAAAGAGAGTAAGGGATTTTAAGAGAAAGAAGAAAAAAAGGAGGAATAGAGAAAAGAAAATATAAAAATAGTTGAAAATACATTAAATGGTTCTAATAATAATGGAATTTGGAACTTAGCTAAAATATTTGAAAGAATCAAATATTTTTGATGGTAATTATGGAATTCTTTAAAATATTTGAAATGATATTATGATATGAAGATTAACTAAGTTTTTTGATTATGGTTTACTATGAAGAGTTATAACTATATATACAGTTATTATATGAAATGTTTTGAACTGCAAATATATAAATGATCTTAAAGTCTGATAAGTGGAATATGTAAAATTGTAGAAATATTAATTTTTATGACTGGAAAAATGGAATTTAAAGAAAATATTTGAATTTATATTCTGAGGTGAAAAAGGGATAATGGGGGAAAAGGAGGATTTAGAGTTTAGGGTCAAAAAATAGAAAAATGATTGATTTGAAATTAAAAGGTTTAATTTAGAAGAAGTAATGAGAGAAGGGGAAAAAGGGAGAAAAAAGCTGATTAATGATTAGAGTTCAGGGCGAAGGATAAGGTTAGATATACAACATAAATAAAGGAAAGAAAATAAAAAATAGAGAAAAAATATTAATGCAAAAAATGAAACACGAAATGTGTTGGAAGATAACTAAAAGTTGTATAAATTTGGAACCTGGCCAATACTCTGTTCAGAAAAAATGCATTGTATATTTGTTTGTGTGTATTAAAAAAAAACTTTTGGAAAAAAAAATAAGCAGAGTCGTCATCCTGATTCCATCAATAAACCCTCCTTCAGCTTCTTCCTTGAGTTCAATATTGAAATGAAGGCATACGTTTTTTTTCTTCTGCTTCTTTTTCTTACAAACTGGGATAATTGGGACAACTTGGTCTACATCCCATTGTGCTAAGAGACATCTTTATCTAATAATTTATCATTAGTGTGCAGAAAAAAATACCTTACTTAGAAATCTATCCAAAGCTACATCTAAACTAAATCTGCCTATGCTCATCTGATCTCAAAATGACCTGATGAAACAACTTAATTTATGGAAGACTGCAGAAAAAAAAGCAGTTATATTTAATTGGATTAATTCAGTTAATTAGGAATTGAAGGAATCATCATTCCAGTTTATCTGCAGGGCATGAGATTAGAGAAGACTGAACTAGATCAGATACCTCTAAAATTTTCTTTTCATTATTCGAATCAGAATCTCAAAATGGCACTTACATCCTACATAGTGAACATAAAATTCCTCTCTGGCTTCTTGTTCGTTGAGCCGAGACTGAATCACCTCTGCAGAATCTGAAGAAGCAACCATTAATCTGGTTAAAGGACATTTCAGTCATGAAAAGTGAGAAATGTAAGTCAGTAAAAAGACTACTCATCTTTTTTTCCAAAAGGTAGTAAGCCAGCATGGGGAGTAGCCTATAAAAAATTAGTTCATTCTTACCATCCAAGCTTGAGGCATTGACAGGGATCATGTGTACATGTAGTCCTGGATTCACAACAGTGACCATTCAAAGTTATAGCATTACTTGAAAAAAGTGACCTTTTTACCATTTTTCACACTTACAAATTTTACAGCATCACCTTGGTCACATGATCAAATTTCCAATGTTTGGCAACCGACTCATATTTATGAAAGTTGCAGTATCCTGGGGTCATGTGATCACCTTCTGTGACCTTCCTGCAAGCAAAGTCAGTGGGGGAGCCCAATTCACTTAACAACTGTGTTACTAACTTACTATCTGTAATGATTCACTTAACAGCTATGACAGGAAAGGTCATAAAATGGGGGCAAAACTCACTTAACAGATGTCTTGCTTAGCAACAGAAAATTTGGGCTCATTTGTGGTTATAAGTCAAAGACTACTTTTAATTAAGTTAAGGAGTATGAACAAAGAGAAGTTTCCCCTTATTTCTATAACGTGTACAAGAATACTTTAGAGAAGTGCAAGACAATAATGAGAATGCAATTTGTACATGCATATTCAATTGCAATTAAATTATACATTCAGTGTATTATAGCTAGTCCTCGACTTATGATCACAATTTCTGTTGTTAAGTGAAACATTTGCTAAGTGAGTTTTGCCCCATTTTAGTAACTTTCTTGCCACAGTTGTTAAGCGAATCACTGTAGTTGATAAGTAACACAGTTGTTAAGGGAATCTGGCTTCCTCATTGACTTTGCTTGTCAGAAGGTCGCAAAATGGGATCATGTGACCCCAGGACACTGCAACCATCATAAATCATGAATCAGCTGCCAAGCATCTGAATTTTGATCACATGACCATGGGGATGTTGTAAAGGTTGTAACTGGGAAAAATGGTCGTAAGTTTTTTCAGCGCCATTGTAACTTTGAATGGTCAGTAAGTGAACTGTAGTAAGTCGAGGACTATCTGTATAATCAGATGTGCTAAGTATCACAGTCTTAAATGACTGTACTGAAACTTGAAGCTGGAAGAACATTCAGACATCAGGCAACAGTTATCAGTCTAGCTTCGGGTATCAGGTAATAATTTATATGAAAACCGATTCGTCCAATGGTGGCTCCAAAACCATATTACTTGCTTCAGAACCCAATATGATAAGCTTCCTTCTTCTCCTTCGGGGAAATTGATTAAATGAGGACACCTGAGCATTTCAAAATTATGAGTGGCTCATCTTAACACTACACAGGATGAATTTGGCTTTAGATATTTTGCGGCATTTTAGGAATCTTTAAAATAATTTGAGATTCAAAGTTGTAAATCAATAATTAAATAAGTAATAATAATTAATATTTGAATATTAAACTTTAATATTAATAATTAAATACTGTGCCAGTGTTGGTATTCCAGGCCAACTAGTGACAAATGGGCTATAGCAGTGGTCCCCAACTTTTGCAACTTTGTGGACTGACACTGGAGGGGGTGGGGGTGGGGTAAGAGGGGATGGTTCCGGCTGCACAGCTCCATTTATGGAAATGAAGCTGCGTGTCTGAGCACGCTTGCCCGCTTACACGAGCCAGTACTAGGCCATGGCCCAGGGACCCCGGCCTATAGGATTCAGGACTGTTGACTCAGGAATCAGAGCCGGCAGTTGTAGCACTACTGGAAGAAAAAATGTCTGCCTATCATAAATATACAATATACATACATATACAAAGATTGAAAACAAAAAAATAATAACAAAGTCACCATCAGTCAATTGCAAAAGGCAGCGTTACTTACAGCAGCTTACAATCTGTGATGATACTTTTAATGCTATCAAACATCATCATCTGCCTATCCCAGGGCCTTGGGAAGGATTCACAGGTAGACAAAAATGCCATATTGGGCCTAAACATCTGGCTGATTGGGCAACTGACAATAATAACAACTTTAGAATTCAAACAGGTAAGCACCTGCCACATAACATCCCAGAATTAATAACTGTCAATAAGAAAGACAAAAAGTCTGGACAGTGAATGTTGCAGCATCTGGAGGCTGCAAGAATAGAAAAGAAAGAAAGAAAGAAAGAAAGAAAGAAAGAAAGAAAGAAAGAAAGAAAGAAAGAAAGAAAGAAAGAAAGAAAGAAAGAAAGAGAAAATTACACAATACGAAAAAACCTGTAAATAGAGTGACTAGCAGAGAAAGCAAAAATTGTATCAATAGTAATAGGCACTTTTGTCTGTGAAATAGGGCTTGCACTTCCTTTTGTGATCGCTAGGGGTTGTGAACCCAATGGGATAGAGTCAGTTGTAGGAGGCTTAGCTGTTGTTGGTGTGTCTGAGATGGGGGTTGTGGAGATAAGTGGTTGTAGTTTCCTTTCAAACCTGCAGTAAAACACGTTCAGGTCATCTGCCACTTGCTGATTTCCTTCAGCCTGGGAAAGAGGTTTGCCATAGCCGGTGATAGTTTTATGAGTTTTCCACGTTTGCTGGTTCATTTGTTGAGAACTGATTCTTTAGCTTTTCAGAGTAGCTTCTTTTTGCTGCTCTGATCTCCCTTGTTAATACATTTCTGGCCTGATTGTACAGCATTTTATCGGTAGGCTTCCTCTTTGGAACAACATAGCTGCTTAAGTTTAGCTGTGAACCAAGGTTTGTTGTTACTGTATATTCACAAGTTCCTGGTGGGTATATGTAGGTCTTCACAGAAGTTGACATATTATGTTACAGTCTCTGTGAGTTCATCTAAGTCTGCAGAGGTACTTTCAAAAACATTCCAATCAGTGCAGTCAAGGCAGGCCTGTAGCTTTAACTTTGCCTCCTTTGTCCAAGTCTTCACTGATTTAATTGTTGGTTTTGTGGTTTTAAGTCTTTGCCTGTAAGCAGGTACAAGATGAATCATGCAATGGTCAGTGTCCCACAGCTGCTCGTGGTAAGGACCGATAGGCATCTTTTAGTGTTGTGTAGCAATTACCTAGAGCAGGGGTCTCCAACCTTAGTAACTTTAAGGTTTGTGGACTTCAACTCTCAGAGATGAAGTCCACAAGCCTTAAAGTTACTAAGGTTGGAGACCCCTGGTCTAAAGTATTCTTGCCTCTAGTGGGACAACTGAAATACTGAAAGTATTTTGGTAGCTCTTTCCTTAAGTTTGCCTTGTTTAGATCTCCTAAAATAATGGCCAGTGAATCGGGGTATTTGGCTTCAGCCTCCATAATTTGGTCAGCTGAAGTTCGTAATGCCTTGTTTACACAGGCTTGTGGTGGGACATAAACAGCAATTATATAGTACATGTAGTCCTCGACTTACAACAGTTCATTTAGTGACCATTCAGTGTTACAACGGCACAGAAAAAAATGACTGATGACCGTTTTTCACACTTTAGAATTATAATTATAATTTATTTGATTTCTATACCGCCCTTCTCCCAAAGGACTCAGGGCGGTATAGAAATCACTTACTATTGCAGCACCCCCATGATTACATGATCATAATTTGGCCTCTTGGCAAGTGGTTGATATTTACCTCGGTTGTCACGTCCTGGGGTCACGTGATCAGTTTTTGCAAACTTTTTCAAATCCCATGGTCATGTGATAAGTTTTTGCAACCTTCTGACAAGCAAAGTCAAGGAGGAAACCAGATTCACTTAACAACTGTGACACTAACGGAACAACTGCTGCGATTCATTTGACAACCGTGGCAAGAAAGGTCATAAAGTGGGGCAAACTCACTAACCAACTTACATCAGTTTTGGGCTCCTTTGGGGTCGTAACTCGAGGACTCCCTGTACTACAAGCCCTGGGCCGCCCTGATCATCGATCAAGGCGCACTGCGGCAAGCGTTTCGACGACGGCAGCCCTTTCCCACGTGAAATACACACACGTACACAAATACACACACAAACACAAAGCGCTGAAAAACAGAAGGAAGGGAAGGCGGGGAAGGGGGCACTTACGCCACGTCCCGTCCCCTCGCCGACACAGGTAGGTCTCTCCAATCTCCACGGTGACTTCAGCTTCGCGAGAAGGCGGCGACGAGGACAGGCGGCTATGGTGGCCCAGGCCTCCCGCGCTGCCTTGCCTCGGCGCCTCCTCTTCCTCTCGCCCCCCCGGCCCCAGGCGTCGTGAGTCCGGACCGGGGGGGCTCCCCCTTGTCCCTCCGCCTTCGTCCGCAGAGGTGGCCGGGTCGCCTCCTCCGGGCCCGGCCGCCGCTGCCATGACAACCGCCACCGCGACAACAACTCAGGCGCGGGAAAGACGCTCCAGTCGCATCTAACGGCTCACCCACCCCCCACACTTTACAGGCCCAAACCGGAAGTGATTTCCCTGGGTCATCATAGAGATAAAACTTCCCGGCAGGGGCGCATACGTGTGACGTAAACCGGCCGTGGTCACCTGACGCCACGCCGTCACCTTGCGCTGTGTTGCTGGGAAATCGAGTTTTTTTTTAACTGTCTCTGGAGAAGAATCTCTATGGATATTCTCAATCATTGAAGTCATGCTTGTCTCAAAGGTGCTTTCCCTCCCCCAAAAAAGGCGACTGGACTTTTTATCCCCCCTAAAATCGAGTTGCCTTCTGAAAAATAAAGCACCTTTGAGTTCCCTGACATTTGTTTCACCGTGATATTAAGCCGAAGCTGTGCTTTCTTTTCCAGGAATATAGCGCCACACACCTGACGGTTCCTTCAGATATTAACTTACAATTTCCAGAAATTCCAGCCACTGTAGCTAATGAGAAGGAATGCTGGGAGTTGTAGTTCAGGAACATCTGGAGCACTGTCGTTCAGAAACACTAGTTCAGAAATATAGCGTGGTGGTGGTTGTGCTTTCCAGCTGTTACCCGAATCCAGTGGGATGCCCTTTTGTTCCCCATAGGGACTATTTTTTGTTCAAACTGCTCTATAAAAAGTAAAGCAATTCATTTTACCCTGCATCATTATAGTTGTTGTTGTTATTACTACTACTACTACTACTATTACTACTACTATTACTATGTATCTTGTCTAATCAGGTGAAAAGAAGGACTTGAGGCGACATGATAGCAATGTTCCAATATTTGAGGGGCTGCCACAAAGTTTGCATCCAGTTTTTGGCCACTACGTTATGAAAAAGATGTTGAGACTTTGGAAAAGGTGCAAAGGAAAGGAACTAAGATGATTAAGGGCTTGGAGATAAAAACAAATGGAGAATGGTTGCAAGAATTGGGAATGGCCAGTCTAGAGAAAAGGACTTAAGGGTGACATAATAGCAGTATTCCAGTATTTGAGGGGCTGCCACAGAGAAGAGGGGGTCAACTTATTTTCCAAAGCACCAGAAGGCAAGGCAAGAAACAATGGATGGAAACAAATCAAGGAGATAAAGCAATCCAGAACTAAGGAGAAATCTCCTAACAGTGAGAACAATTAATCAGTGGAAGGACTTGCCTTCAGAAGTTGTAACTGCTCTACTGCTGTTGAGACTGGACAGCCACTTGTCTGAAATACTTGAGCAAGGGGTTGGAATAGAAGACCTCCAAGGTCTGTGATTCTGTTATATTGCAATTATTTCAGAGTGACTGAATGATCAAAATACATCACGTACCAAAATATACAAGATCAGACAAAGTTTGACTAGAAGGAAATAAAGCTCAGGATATCTCGTGTAGAACCAGTTCACGTAGGATCCTCCAAGTATGAATATTTGGAGTTCCAAAGGGACTAATTTTTTTTAAAAAAATTGTCATGCTTCTTGTGAGAATTTCTGCTATGGGGCTTTTAAAGAAATGCAGTAAGTTACATAAATAATACTACATCAGTGATGCTACTGAATGCTAATAGCAATAGCATTTAGACTTTACAGCCCTCTAAGCTGTTAGCATATTGCCAACAATCTGGCTCGTCGTTTTACGACATTGGAAGATACACTTGATCATCTGATACACTTTTTCACTGACACTTTTTTTGGTAAGCTTTGATGAAAAGAATATTTTGTTTTTACTTTTATAAACTTGACGCACTGCAGACAAAGCTTGAGGCTGTATGAAATTTTTAATGAGTCTTTATTGAGAAACACTGATGAAAGCATATGATTACAATAAATCTGAAACACCATCAGTACAAAATTAATAAAATGCACTAGGGCAAATATTCTATACACAGCCTTTTACTCAATTGTTATTCAAGAGTATCACTAAGGAACTTACTTAACGCATGAAGGACAGGAACGTTTCTATTGCTCTCTATGAAAAGAGTCAGCATAAATGAAAACAAGCCTTTTGTTTATTTACATTTTTAAATAATTTCAGACTATTTTTTTGATGCTCTGTTTTGTGAGTTTTAAGTTAAATGCTATCATGGCAAGTAAAGCAATGTTTTAACATTGCTCTTCAAATTTGTTATAGGGGTTATATAACCCCTCCAATTTTTGGTATCCTATTTCTCCATGGGTGCCAGTTTGGTATAGTAGTGAAAATATCAGCTGAGACTGAGTTCTAGTTTCATGGCTCCCCCCTTAGGCACAAAGCCAGCTGGAAGGAGGAAGGAGGCAATGGCAAATCACTTCTGAAAAACCATTGCAAAGAAAACTGTCACACTTGACCAATCTTCCAGAATTGGACACAATGAAAGAAAGGGGAGGGGAGTATTTCCCTAAATGTACAGTTTTGGGATAACCGGGTTACATCAACTTATTGTTTTGACCGTGTTGGCAATAACGTTTTCTTAAAAATTGAGATGGATTGACCGAAAAATTGGACAAATGACTTCTAAGAATTGTGCAAGATGTGATGTGAATAATTCATGAATCAGTAGAATGCAGTAGGAATTAGTTAAGGCTTTAAAACCAGCGAACTATATCTACAGATAGTCCTCGACTTATAACAATTCATTTTAGTAACTGTTACAACAACACTGAAATCTTTTTCACATGGGAATGTTGCAGCATTCCCATGGTTATGTGATAACTTTTTGCAACTCTCTGGCAAGCAAAGTCAATGGGGAAGCCAGATTCATTTAGAATAGAATAGAATAGAATTTTTTATTGGCCAAGTGTGATTGGACACACAAGAAATTTGTCTTGGTGCATATGCTCTCAGTGTATGTAAAAGAAAAGATACGTTCATCAAGGTACATTTACAACACAAGTGATGGTCAATATATCAATATAAATCATAAGGATTGCCAGCAACAAAGTTACAGTCATACAGTCATAAGTGGAAAGAGATTGGTGATGGGAACGATGAGAAGATTAATAGTAGTGCAGATTTAGTAAATAGTTTGACAGTGTTGAGGGAATTATTTGTTTAGCAGAGTGATAGCCTTCGGGAAAAAACTATTCTTGTGTCTAGTTGTTCTGGTGTGCAGTGCTCTATAGCGTCGTTTTGAGGGTAGGAGTTGAAACAGTTTATGTCCTGGATGTGAGGGATCTGTAAATATTTTCATGGTCCTCTTCTTGATTCGTGCAGTATACAGGTCCTCAATGGAAGGCAGGTTGGTAGCAATTATTTTTTCTGCAGTTCTAATTATCCTCTGAAGTCTGTGTCTTTCTTGTTGGATTGCAGAACCGAACCAGACAGTTATAGAGGTGCAAATGACAGACTCAATAATTGCTCTGTAGAACTGAATCAGCAGCTCCTTGGGCAGTTTGAGCTTACTGAGTTGGCGCAGAAGGAACATTCTTTGTTGTCCTTTTTTGATGATGTTTTTGATGTTAGCTGTCTATTTTAGATCATGTGATATGATAGAACTTAGAAATTTAAAGGTTTCTACTGTTGATACTGTGTTGTCAAGTATTGTGAGAAGTGGAAATATAGAAGGGTTTCTCCTAATGTCTACCACCATTTCTACAGTTTTGAGTGTGTTCAGTTTCAGATTGTTTTGGTTGCACCACAAGGCTAGTCGTTCAACCTCTCGTCTATATGCGGATTCGTCATTGTCTCAAATGAGACCAATCACTGTTGTGTCATCTGCAAACTTCAGTAACTTAACAAATGGATCGTTGGAGATGCAGTCACTGGTATACAGAGAGAAGTGGGGAGAGCAAACAGTCTTGGGGGGGGGGCTGTGCTAATTGTACAGGTATTTGATGTGATCTTGCTTAGCTTCACCTGCTGCTTCCTGTTTGTTAGGAAGCTTGTGATCCACTTACAAGTCTGTTCTGGTACTTGTAGCTGGTTTAGCTTAGTTAGAAGAGTGTCTGGAATGATGGTATTGAATGCTGAACTAAAGTCTACAAAGAGGACCCTTGCATAGGTCTTTGGAGACTCAAGATGTTGTAGGATGTAGTGCAGAGCCATATTAACAGCATCATCTGTTGATCTATTTGCTCGGTATGCAAATTGCAAGGGGTCTAACAGCAGATCCGTGATGGTTTTCAAGTAGGAAAGCACTAGCCTTTCAAAGGTTTTCATGACCACAGATGTTAAAGCAACTGGTCTGTAGTCATTCAGTTCCTTGGTGGTGAGCTTCTTCGGCACTGGGATGATGGTAGAGCGTTTGAAACAAGAAGGAACATAGCACATCTCTAGTGATTTATTAAAAATATGGGTGAAGATGGGGGCCAATTGGTCAGCACAGACTTTTAAGCAAGAAGGCGTTATCTTGTCTGGGCCTGGAGCTTTTCCTGGCTTTTGTCTGTGAAATAGGTCCTGCACTTCCTTTTCTGTGATAACTAGGGGTTGTGAACCCAATAAAATGGGGTCAGTTGTAGGAGGCTTGGCTGTTGTTGGTATGTCTGAGATGGGGGTTGTGGAGATAGGTGGCTATAGTTTCCTTTCAAACCTGCAGTAAAACTCATTCAGATCATCTGCCAGTTGTTGATTACCTTCAGCCCGGAAAGGATGTTTGCCATAACCGGTGATATTTTTAAGAGTTTTCCATATGTTTGCTGGTTCATTTGCTGAAAACTGATTCTTTAGCTTTTCAGAGTAGCTTCTTTTTGCTACTCTGATCTCCTTTGTTAGTGCATTTCTGGCCTGATTGTACAGCATTTTATCACCTTTTCTGTAGGTTTCCTCTTTGGAATGTCGTAGTTAAGTTTAGGTGTGAACCAAGGTTTGTTGTTACTGTATATTTGCAAGTTCCTTGTAGGTACACATAGGTCTTCACAGAAGCTGACATATGATGTTACAGTATCTGTGAGTTCATCCAGGTCTGCAGAGGTATCTTCAAAAATATTCCAATCAGTGCAGTCAAAGCATGTCTGTAGCTTTAATTTTGACTCCTTCGTCCAGATCTTCACTGATTTAATTGTTGGTTTTGTGGTTTTAAGTCTTTGCCTGTAAGCAGGTACAAGGTGAATCATGCAATGATCTGAGTGTCCTACAGCTGCACGTGGTAAAGACCAATAAGCATCTTTTAGTGTTGTATAGCAATGGTCTAGAGTATTCTTGCCTCTGGTGGGACAATTGACATGCTGAAAGTATTTTTTTTTATTTGCATTTATATCCCGCCCTTTTCCGAAGACTCAGGGCGGCTTACACTATGTTAGCAATAGTCTTCATTCTATTTGTATATTTATATACAAAGTCAACTTATTGCCCCCAACAATCTAGGTCCTCATTTTACCTACCTTATAAAGGATAGAAGGCTAAGTCAACCTTGGGCCTGGTGGGACTAGAACCCGCAGTAATTGCAGGCAGCTGCTGTTAATAACAGACTGCATTAGCAGCCTGAGCCACAGAGGCCCATTTTGGTAGCTCTTTCCTTAAGTTTGCCTTGTTTAGATCCCCCAGAACAATGGCCAGTGAATCAGGGTGTTTGGCTTCAGCCTCCATGATTTGGTCAGCTAGAGTTCGTAATGCCTTGTTTACACAGGCTTGTGGTGGAACATAAACAGCAATTAGAAGAAATGAGAAAAATTCACGAGGCGAATAGTATGGTTTGCAGTTGATAATTAAAGTCTCTAAATTGTTGTCACAGAATTTGTAAATTATTTTAAAATCTTGACACCAGTTGTTGTTAATATATAGGCATAAGCCTCCTCCTTTCTTTTTACCAGATGTTTCTGTAATCCTGTCTGATCATTCAATCTGAAACCCTGGAGTGTTCAGGCTGCTATCTTCAATTGATTCATTTAACCAGGTTTCAGAGAAGCATAGGACTGCTGAATTGCGAAAATCAGAATAGTATTTGTTTAAGAGGAGTATTTCATCCATCTTATTTGCAAGTGAGTGTATATTTGTTAGGAAAATTGAAGGCAGAGGAGTTTTAATGCGATTTCTTAATCTGTTTAAGATCCCAGCTCGTTTATCTCTCTTCCTTTGCTTCCGTCGTTTGGTTTTTTTTAGTAATCCATGGCTCTGTGGGAATTGCCTCCTCCTGTGTTAGAATCTCCTCCGTGTTTGTAAAGACAGGTGGGGGTGAGATCAAAGAAAGCTGCTCCTTAAAGAAATGTTGCTTAATTTTTAGCAGATGGTCTCGTGAGTAGGAAATCCGTAGTGAGTCACAGAGAACAATTAGAAATAAAGAAACCATTAGAGAGCATTTCACCGAGGCAGCCTTCCTCAGCGCCATCTTGAATTTAACAACCATGTTACTAACTTAACAAGTGCAATGATTCACCTAACTATGGCAAGAAAGGTCGTGAAATGGGGCAAAACTCACTTAACAATGGTCTTGCTTAGCAATGGAAATTTTTTTGGGGGGGGCAGTTGTGGTTGTAAGTCGAGGACTATGTTTCCATGTCATCATGACTTTAGTGTGAGAAAGTGAGATGATAAATGTAGTTACTCCAGTACAGACCAATTATGTAACTGATACAAGATTTGTGTGTGCACCCACCTTAGCTATCCAAAAGAAAAATTCAATAGGCTTGCACATTATGTCCATGACTAAATTATTTTATCAACTGATTGGAAAGTCATTATTTTTAGCAAAGTGATTCTTTGCAATGTCTGAGTGAGAAATGGAGATGTAACACAGTATTGGAACAGCAGGTAGAAATGATTATAGGGCCTTTTTGTGCACTGAAGCACAGCTACTTAGGCTAACAAAATTCCTGGGGACAGAAATGGGTGCAACGCTGAACATGCCAGGGTGTTCTACAATTACAGGTAGTCCTCGATTTACGATAATCGAGCCCAAAATTTCTGTTGCTAATTAAGATATTTGTTAAGTGTGTTTTGCCTCATTTTATGACCTTTCTTAACATAGATGTTAAGTGAATCACCACAGTTGATAAGTTAGTAACCCGGTTGTTAAGAGAATCTGGTTTCCCTATTGACTTCGCTTGTCAGAAGGTCGCAAAAGGGGATTATGTGATCTTGGGACATAGCAAGTCATAAGTATGAACCAGTTGCCAAGCATCTGAATTTTGATCACATGATCATGGGGATGCTGCAAAGATTGGAACTGTGAAAGACAGACATAAGTCACTTTTTTCAGTATGATTGTAACCTTGTACAGTCACTAAATGAACGGTTATAAGTCAAGGACTACCTGTATTGTCCTATCTCTAGGAATTTCAAGGCTTTTGTTCTATTATTGCTGGTGGTTAAACACATCACAAGACTGAAACCAATTTTACAACCTTTTGTGTGATAGTCATTAAGCGGATATTGCGGTCGTAAAGCAAGTCATTTGTTCTGAAGTGAATCCATTACTCACAATGGGAGTATTTTTGCTGAAACTTGGAAGTAAAAGCCAGTTTCTAGAAAAACAAAAATAAAAAACCCAACCCTATAATGTGACCGGGGGACAGTGCAAATAGCTGTTAAATGTGGATCAGTTGCTGAGCAACCCAAATGCGATCATGTGACTGCAATGAGAATTTCAGATCTGGGTTATAAGCACCCCTGGGCAGGCCCTTTATTGTTAAGCCACCCATCATAAATTGAGGACTACCTGTCTTTTTTCTGCCCTCACTAAAGCGGGAATCTGTGAAACTCACAGTTCTCACTACATTGTAAATATCCCTCCAGCGGTTTTTGTTTCGAAAAGGAATGATTTCACCATCGTATAATTCCTCTGCCCAAACACGCAACTGTCATTATGAAGGAATCAAGCTGAAAACTGATCTATTCCAATGTTGTCACATAATACTAGGACCAGATCACACCCTAATTTTCAAACATGTTACCTGATAGGGGGAAGTTCCGTCTCAATGATTGAAACACTAGTTTCTGTGGAAATGACTAAGTTACAGGTACGTGTGTCAGGTAGGCTTCTTCATTATTTAACTGTAGAATAGCATTTGGTTTCATTTTGTTTTCATCCTGGTTCTTACGAATGAAGTTCTGAAGCTAATTCAAGAACATTGACTATAAAAAAAATACCACCCAAATTTGTCAACGATCTGATGACTGACTTAATTAATGAGAAGCTCATACGTGCCTTTTGGAGGTCACTACTTTGTCTATTGCTCACTTCTTGAGATGAGTCCAAGAGATGTCATAGTCTCACCACTAATGATGGTTCCTCCTACCCATGATTTTTGTAGTAGAGGGTACACAGAGCTTGGAATGGATCCAGCACAAGTAATCAGCAAAAAAAGTGAACAATCCTATAGCGTTCTGAACAGTTACACCTCTAAAAAGATGGTTCTGCTCCATAATGATAAAAGGGCATTTAGAAGTTTTTACAATTATTCTAAAATTCAGTCAACAGTCAAAATGTCTCTATTCTCAGACAGAATTTTACACTCTTGACTGTGAAAGGAATTTCTCTGAATAAAAACTGAAAAAAGCATCAATATGGAGTTTTAAATCAGTTCGTAGTTTTCTTGTGGTTATCATAAACTTACCATCTGAATAATGTCAACATTAATGAAACTTCTTGAATGCGTTAATGAATGTTTTCTAGATAATACTGTAATTAGCTCAATGAAAAAACTTCAAAGTACAATTTTACCTTTACTTCAGATTACAAAAAAACAAAAACCCCATGGCCCAGAAAATAAACCTTGCTATGCTTTCCCTGGCTACAGAGCATAAACAAAAAACAAGATCCATAGAAAATCCTTGTTTTTCCACAGAGCAGATGGAAAATTAAAACTCTACGTCATGAGCTGTAGGGTAACAAAAAAACAAAGTTAAGCAAAGTAATTAGTTTTGAGTTTCGTATACCACATACAATAAGTTTAATTCATGACGCGTCCCTAAAGTGCTTTTTTCTGGAGGCAACTGGACTTTCTTGTTCTTTCTTTGAAGACATCTCGTTTCTCATCCAAGAAGCTTCCTCTGACACAATAGTGGGGAATGGAAGGATTTATATTCCTTGTAGACAGCTGGTCATTTGCATCCTCTTAGAAGGTCGTTAAAGCACTTCCACACCATTCAAAGGGTGTTCATCCCAAATTGTATAGCTAAAAGAGGATGATTTCCAATTTGGGATGAGCACCCTTTGAACAGTGTGAGAGTAGAATTTTCTCAAGAGGAAAAAATTGCAGACTAAAAAAGCATCAGTCAGTTGACCCTGAGGTCACAGATAAACCTCCAAGTGCTTTAACAACCCTCTAATACATAGGTATCAAATTTGTGGCATTACATTGCCGTCACATGACATACTGTGACATTTTTTCCCTTTGTGGAGCTAGATGGGTATGGCCTGTGCATGATGCAACCGGCCCACAGGCCCAGGAGTGAAATGCTACTGGTTCAGGATGCTTTGGCCGAACCGGTAGTAAAAAATGCTACTGGTTCGCCAAACCGGTAGTAATTTTTTTAAAAAAAGTTCCAATGATCAACTGAGTGAGGTGTGATTGTTGGAACTTTTTTTTTTTACTTTTTAAGCATTTTTTTCACGGCTTTAAAGTAAAAAAAAAAGTTCCGACGATTGCGCATTGCTCAGCTGATCATTGGAACTTTTTTTTTTTTAACTTTTTAAGCATTTTTTTTTTACTATCAGTTCAGGCAATTAGGTAGTTAAAAAATGCTTTAAAAAAGTAAAATAAAAAGTTCCGACGATTGCACGGCGCAGCTGTGATCGTCGGAACCTTTTTTCTTAAATCTTTTTTTAAAGCATTTTTTACCACCTATTCGGGGGAACCGGTAGTGAAAAATGCTTTAAAACAGTTTTTAAAAAGGTTCCCAAGATCGCGCCACAGCTGATCCCTCCCCCACTGTTCTACTTACCTTCCCAAACCTCCTTTTGCCATGTACTGCGCAAGTACATGCAGCATGCGTTTGGTTCAAACTGTGCAGCATGCGCTTGGCGCGCATGGGCGGCCAGCAAACTGGTAGCAAACTGATTCAGATTTTACCACTGCACAGACCGCCATTTTGACACCCCTGCTTTAAAGGATACAAATAACCAGCTGTCTGCAAAGAATATAAATCCTTCGATTCCCCACTATTCTATCAGAGCTGAAGAAGCTTCTTGGATAAGAAGTAAAATGTCTTCAAAGAAAAAACAAGAAAGTCCAGTTGGCTCCTGAAAAAGTACCTTTGGGACAACCATGACCCTGATGACTGAGAATCTCTACAGATGTTGTGTTAGTTAATATACAGATAGTCCTTGACTTAAAACCACAATTGGGAATTGGGACTTCTATTTTTAACCGATGCGGTTGTTAAATGAATCATGTGACCACACACTGTTTTACAACATTTTTTTACCAGTCGTTATGCAAGTCATGCAGTCATAAGACAAATCTGGCTTCCCCCATTGATTTTACTTGTCAGAAGTCAACCGGGAAGGTTGCAAAATGGCAATCACGTAACTCCAGGAACACAGCAATCATCTTAAATAAATGCTGGTTGCCAAGAACCTGAGTTGCAACCACATCACTGCGCTGGAATTAGTTATCTTTTATTCAGCACCATCGTAACTTCGAGGACTACTTGGAACAAGATGTCAAGTTTCTAACTCTTGACCCTATTGCAAACTGGCTGTAATGGGAACCCTCTGAAGCACCACGGCCTCTGTCATAGGGACATGCACTTACAACAGTTCATTTAGTTACAACAGCACTGAAAGAAGGAACTTATGACCGTTTTTCACACTTACGATCACTGTAGCATTCATGTGGTCACATGATCAAAACTGAGATGCTTGACAACTGACTCGTATTATGAGGGTTGCAGTGTCCCAGGGTCACGTGATCCCCTTTTGCACCTTTCTGACAAGCAAAATCAATGGGGAAGCCAGATTCATTTAATAACCAGCTTTCTAATTTATCAACTGCAGTCATTCACTTAACAGCCGTGGCAAAAAATGCTGTTAAATTTATTTTTATTTTATTTATTTATAATTTAATTTCTATACCGCCCTTCTCCCAAAGGACTCAGGGCAGTTTACAGCCATATTAAAATACAGAGAATAAATAACAAATTTAAAAGAATTTAAAAACAAATATTTAGTAGGCCAAATCAACTAAAACGGTCTTAGACCGACATAAAACCCCTTAAAATAACAATTAAAATACACTTAGGCTAGTCCCTGCTCGATGAAATAATAAAGTCTTCAGTTCCCGTTTGAAGGTCCGGAGGTCGGGGAGTTGGCGTAACCCCGGAGGCAGCTCATTCCAAATGGCTGGTGCTGCCACAGAGAAGGCTCTCCCCCTGGGGGCCGCCAACCGACATTGTTTGGTCGACGGCACCCTGAGAAGGCCCACTCTGTGGGAGCGCACAGGTCATTGGGAGGCTATCGGTGGCAGAAGGCGGTCTCGTAGATATCCCGGTCATAAGAAAACTCCCATTTTACAGCATAAGAAATGTATCACAACCACAGAAATTTTGGGCTTGATTGTGGTCATACGCTGAGGACTACCTATACTGTATAATTAACTAAAAAAACAAACAAACTATAATTTGGGGAAGTAGCTTCTTTAAATGAGGATAAAGGCGGCATCATGAAGTAGACCACCCAACTGTGACATTCACTAAGGTAGAAATATGGGTAGTCTTGACCAGTGGGGGGATTCAAATAATTTAACAACCAGTTGTCTGCCCTAATGATTTCTTCCAACAACCAGTTCACCAAACTGCTCAGAAAGTTAACAACCGGTTCTCCTGAAGTGGTGCAAACTGGCTGAATCCCACCACTGGTCTTGACTTACAACCATGTACCTAGTGACCGTCTGAAGTTACGACAATATGAAAAAAGTGACTTGTCACCGTTTTTCACAGTTATGACTGTTGTAGCATCCCCATGATCATGTGATCAAAATTTGGAAGCTTGGCAACTTGGCATGTATTTAGGACAATTGCAGTGTCCCAGGATCACATTATTCCTTTTTGGGACCTTCTGACATGCAAAATCAATGGGGAAGCCAGATTCAGTTAACAACTGTGTTACCTATTAAACAACTACATTGATTCCCTTAACAACTGTGGCAAGAAAGATCATTAAATGGGGCATAACTCATTTAACAACTGTTTTGCTTAGCAACAGAAGTTTTGGGCTCAATCGTGGTTTTAACGTCAAGGACTATCTCTGTAAGTTGGAGCACCTCAGAAACTGCTTGAATCGTTCAGCAAAAGATGCTATTCTAGGAATCAACCATATTTGGCAACGATTCTGCCTCTGACTGGGATTAGCCTTCTGGGACTTAAAGGCCAGCCACTGGGCCCTGGGATTACACCCTAGGAGAGTAGCATATTAACACTGGTCCCCAAGTTAAGGACAGAAACCTGCTCTTCCCCTGGGTGGACATGGGCCAGGTGACGGGGAAACTGCTGCTTGTATCGGAAAGTTTTCCCACAGGCCGAGCAGGCATAGGGCTTCTCCCCCGTGTGGATTCTCTGGTGTTTGACCAATTTGGAGTTGACATAGAAGCCTCGGCCACACTGGGGACACTTGTAGGGTTTTTCCCCAGTGTGGATCCTCTGGTGCTCGATCAGAGACGAGCTTTGAGAGAAGCACTTCCCGCACTCCTCGCACCGGTAGGGCCGTTCTCCGGTGTGGACGCGGTTGTGCGAGACGAGGTGGGTCTTCTTCTTGAAGCGCTTCCCGCAAAGGGGGCAGGGGAAGGGCTTCTCCCCCGAGTGGGTGCGCTCGTGCTTCAGCAGATTGGAGCTGAGCGAGAAGCGCTTCCCGCAGAGGGCACAGCTGTATGGCTTCTCGCCCGAGTGGGTGCGCAAGTGCTTCACCAGGTTGGAGGTACGGCTGAAGGCCTTTCCGCACTCCCGGCAGGGGAAAGGAGTCTCTCCCGTGTGGGTGCGCTGGTGCTCGGTCAGAGCGGAGCTGCGGCTGAAGCCCCGGCCGCATTCAGGGCAGGCGAAGGGCTTCTCGCCTGTGTGGATCCTCTGATGGCCCATCAGGGTGGAGCTTTGGGAGAATCGTTTCCCGCACACATTGCACACAAAGGGCCGCTCCCCTGTGTGGATTCTCTGGTGCTCGATGAGCACAGAGCTCTGCGAGAAACACTTTCCACACTCCGTGCAATGGAAGGGCTTGTTTACCACCTTCTGGGGTGTGGAAGGCGGAAGAGGAGGTGGCGGTTCCAGGATGCCCAGGAGGTTGATGAAACCTGGAGGATCTTGGGAAACCTCTTTCATCCGGCGTCTTCTCACCTGGCTTCTCCATCTCTGGCCTTCTATCTTGGCTTGGTTTTGACAATCGTCAGCTCTTGAATAGCTATCGGGGATATCAAGCTCTGCCTGCTCTTTCCCACCTGCATTAATGACACCTCTTGGTCTTCCTTCTCTCTCTATGCTCCCCAGCATTAAGGCTCTCTGCTCCCCGCTCAGAGTAGCTTCTGGGTCCTGCTTCTCTAGCCATCCTTCTGGTGCTTCCTTCTTGAGATCTTCCATCTCAAGAAGATTTCCAACCCCAACACCTGCAGAGAGTAGAAAAAATAAAAGAGTACAGGTAGTTCTCAACTTGCAACATTCATTTAGTGACCGTTCGAAGTTACAGTGGCACTGAATAAAGTGACTTACGAATAGTTTTCACACTTAATGATCATTGCAGCATCCCCATGGTCATGTGATCAAAATTCAGACACTTGGCATGTACAGGTAGCCCTCAACTTATGTCCACAATTGAGCCCAAAATTTATGTTGCAAAGTGAGAAATTTGTTAAGTGGATTTTGCCCCATTTTATCACCTTTCTTACCTAACATTTGTTAAGTGAATCATTGCAGTTGTTAAATTAGTAATAGGGTAATACAGGTAAGTGAATCTGCTTTTCTCATTGACTTTCCTTGTGAGAAGGTCGCAAAAGAGGATTATATAACTCTGGGACACTGCAACCATAATAAATGTGAGTCAATTGTCAAGCATCCAAATGTAAATCACATAACTTTGGGGATGAAAAATGGTCATCGGTCACTTTTTTCAGTGCTATTGTAACTTTAAACAGTGACTAAACAAACTGTTGTAACTCAAGGACTACCAGTATTTATGTCAATTAAACTGTTCTGGGGTCACATGATCCCATTTTAACCCTCCCAGCCAACTTCTGTCAAGCAAAGTCAATGGGGGAAGCCAGATTAGCTTAGTGACTGCATGATTCATGTAACAACTGCAGTCATTCGTTTAACAATTGTGACAAAAATGGTCGTAAAATGGGACAAAAAACTCACTTAACAGCTGCCTTGCTGTTGTAAATCAAGGACTACCTTGATTTACAGATATCACTTTCTGCTAACTGGAGCCATTTTTTGCGTGGAAAATAATGGAATATGGAAAATAATCTCGTATCCAAAACAGGTCTCTGTGATGCACTTGCTCCTTGACACCCAGGGAGCTTTCCATTCAAACCTTCCACTCCAGTATTCAGTGGCCAAAATCGCATAGTTTTCCTAAATATGGGGCATATTTGGGAGGAGGGCAGCTTGACGCCTCACTTTTTAAGTGGCAAGGAATTCTAGAAGAACCTTCTCAAAGTGGGTGTCTCAAGATATGAAGGGCTGCACTTTCCAAACACCAGCCAGTATGGCTAGTGGCTCAGATGACTGGGGATTGTGGATGTTGTAGCTCTCATAATCTTGTTGAGTCCTTGGTGGTCCTTGAGCTTGGTGGCTTTCTTAGAATATAATTTTTTTTTATTGGCCAAGTGTGATTGGACACACAAGGAATTTGTCTTGGTGCATATGCTCTCAGTGTACATAAAAGAAAAGTTACCTTCATCAAGGTACAACATTTACAACACTTAATGATAGTCATAAGGTACAAATCTAACACTTAATGATACAACACTTAATGATAGTCATAGGCTACAATGTTCTTGCAGACAATTCACTACCAATTTCATTAAAATCAAAGAAATTTCATTTCATTTCATTATCAGTGTCCTGATAGCAGTGTTCCAATATCTCAGGGGCTGCCACAAAGAAGGAGGGATCAATTCTCCAAAGCACCAGAGGGAAGGACAAGAAGCAATGGGTGGAAACTAATCAAGGAGAAAACCACCCTAGAACTAAGGAGAAGTTAACCTGACAGTTAGAACAATTAATCAGTGGAGCGACTTGCCTCCAGAAGTTGTGGGTGCTCCCAACACTGGAGGCTTTTAAGCAGAGATTGGACAACCATTTGTCTGAAATGGTATACGATTTCCTGCTTGAGCATGGGACTGGACTAGAAGACCTCCAAGGTCCCTTCCAACTGTTATTCCGCATTTATGATGTTATCTAATTAGGTAATGAAATGTCTACAAGAAAACAGCAAGCTCAGAGAGCACCAAGGACCCTACAGTTCAATCCTGAGCTATAAATAATCTCTTCTATAGCTCCCATAATCTTTTTACAATCTATATATTGTTGTAGAAAGCACAAGGCTGCAGGCGTCAGACAGGGAATTTTTTTAAAAAATTTACATTTATATCCCGCCCTTCTCCGAAGACTCAGGGCGGCTTACATTGTGTAAGGCGAATCTTGTAACTAGGATCTTCATTGGGAACATAAATCCAAATAACAGAAAACAGAATTACAGAAGATACATCTCAACATGGCAGATTCTTCTACAGCAGGGGTGTCAAACTTAAGGTGCTTAGATATGGCCTGCAGGGCCACCCTGAAAACAATGAAGGACTGGCCCGCAATGCCTCTGCCAGTGAAAACAGAGCTCAGGAGAGCCACCGCAGAGGGTTGCAGGAGGATGTTGTAGCCATTGGAAGAGCACTTGAGCCACCACAGGCGCCCCCGACATGAATGACTTTGAGTTGGTCACCCCAGACCACCCCCACAAAGTCAAACACAACCCTGATGTGGCCCTCAATGAAATTGAGTTTGACACCCCTGCTCTACAGTTACCAGAAGGCAGGAAGTATGTGGCATTGTTTCGCCACACACCTTAGATTAGCCAGTCTAATTTTCTGGATGTGCACTACAGAGTGAATCCCTGTATTGCATACCAAGCTGACATGTCATACACCAGGTTGTGGCTCTGTGCATCATTCTATCATAAGCTATGACATTCAACTCATCTATGGCTGAAGGCAGCTGCCACCTGACCTTAAGATGTTGATTGGGCCGTTTGAAAGCAAATGCAAGAGGAGCATTCATCCTGCAAAATTTAATTTAAACAAGCAGATGGCAAGAACCATTCCAAATCTTGAATCTTTTTAGCACAATGCAACAAACAAGGATAGGTTTCAAAAGAGGAAACAGAAAAAAATTGCAAATTTTGAAGAGCTGCATCTTTGCAATTTCTGACATGCTGGAGTCTTGGGCAACCAAACAATCTACTAAATGTTTTCCTGTATTTAGCTTTTCTAACCAGCCAATTGCTCTTCCATTGTGGTATAGAGATAGTTGAAAGAAACAATTCTAACCCCACACCGAGAGTATAAATTTTACATATATATATATAAATTAATCTGCTGCCTGTCATATTTTGTTGAAAACACTCCTGTTTTAAAATATCCCTTCCATCTCCGCTGTTTCATTTCCTCATTTCTCAACACTCCTCCCAAATGCCTGGCTGTCAATTATAGAGCTTAAAACCTATTTCTCATACTTGCGTAGACAAGAAAGGAGCCCTTAAAACAGTTATGATCTCGTCTTAAAGGAATCAGCAGCTTCTGGCGGTTTGCTCCGCTCCGCTTCCAATGGCTTCAGGCTCCTTAGATGAGATCTTTATTCTTACCTTTGTCTCTGGATTCCTCCCTTTCCTCCGACCCTCCTAAAGGCTCCCCTTCCATCCCAAGACCGCCCTCGTATCCTAGAAAACGGGACTCTGCGAAATCCTCACACTTTTGCTTTTCGTTTCCTAAGGCAACAATCAAGAGCAGTTGCAAAACACCAGGCAGTTATCACAATCCTGCGGCTTTGCAAATGGGTAATGCCTACAGAAGGATAAGAGGGAACCCAGTGATGACGTCATATCCTTGAAGTTCACATGATGCAGGGGGAAATTAACAGAGGGGCGGGGGAGAATCTTGGGGGCAGGTTGCTAGGAAACCAAAGGAAACCCCCAAGATAAGGACCTAAAAAGGGTGGGGGAGGGGATGGGGGAATGAGGACTTTGCTTCGGATACATGGCAAAAGATGAGAACAGCCCCCCCCCCCTTTGTTGCTTCTTCTTTTCATACTGGCAGAAATTCAACAGGAGAAGAATTTACATGGCACAGCTTCGTCGAGGAATCTGCCTACCCCATATATACCCTGCTTGTTTTTGCAGCTGTCGAACACAAAAAAACTAAATGTGCCTTTTTAGAACATGGGGGATTTTAAGAGTCTGCAGAATCTCAGTAAAGTTTTGGAGACTTTTAATTTGCGTCTTGCTTGAATTAGGGGAATGGACCCAAATCTCAGCACCCCAGGGCACAGAAGGAAGAAGGGTACCAATAGAGGAGAATGTTGGTAGCTCAGGGTTGTTTTTATTTAATATCCTATGACTATCACTGTGTTGTATCTTAGGATTTATGATGATTGTGTTTTATGATTATGATCATGATTTATAACTTGTTGCTTTTATGTACACTGAGAGTTTCTGCACCAGAGACAAATTCCTTGTGTGTCCAATCACATTTGGCCAATAAAAAATATTCTGTTCTACTCTACTCTACTCTACTCTACTCTACTCTACTCTACTCTACTCTACTCTACTCTACTCTACTCTACTCTACTCTATTCTTTTCTTTCCTTGGTGCTCGCTGAGCTTGGTTATTTTGCTGCAGACATTTCATTACCCAAACTAGATAACACCATGGTAGCATTGATGATATGACCTAGTTTGGATAATGAAATGTCTGCAACGAAACAACCAAGTTCAGAGAGGACTTCTCAAGGAAGAAGAGTGCTGGAGTTTTTGTTTTTTCTTCTTCTTTCAACATTTGCTATTCCACAGTTGTAGACACCCCATTTCCTCTTGCAGTAGGTCATATGATTTAAAAATACAACTGGCAAACGATTTAAAAATACAATTAGTTCAAAGTATCCAACACCCCTATTCGCCTATGAATTATTTTGTTTTAAATGTCCTAGTGTATAAATTCAATATAAAACTCTGGAACAATTTATAATAGCATATATACCAACTGGTTGATACGATTGTTCCTTCTTTACAGGCTGGGGTCCACACCAGGAGAAGTTACTGCAAATAAGTTTTGGCTTTTACTTCATTTATCAAAGCCAGTTTTCTAAAAGAAAAAAAATTGTAACTGGCTTTCAGATTTATCAATTTATCAGAGTATTAATATGCTTTGATATAGAACATTTGTATTGGTCAATAAGATGTAATATACTGTACAATCACATACAACCACAATTTATGTTGACCTCCCACCATTTTATATATAGAATTGGCATGATAAAATAAGGCCAGTGGTTCCATTGTGAAATGACAGAAGATAAAAGATATCCTTGATGAGTTGCACAAAGCATATAAATAGATGAAGCAATAATCCTATTTGCAATCCTATAGGTTACAGTGTGTTATTATATTACAATGTATTATAATAACACATTGTAATCCACTTAATTAAAAAAAGGAAATCTATGCTTAGCAAAAGGTTGCTCCAAAACACTTTTTTTAAGCCTTCAAAAATTATACTGTTTAGGTTCAAGTCTAGAAAGTGGAAGACTGTGAGTTCAAATGCTGTCTTAACCATGAAAGCCAGCTGGGTGACTTTGGGCCAGTCACTCTCTCTCAGCCCACTCCCACCTCACAGGATTGTTGTTGTGAGGAAAATAGAAGGAGGAAGGTATGTTGGATATGTTTGCTGCCTTGTGTTATTTGTAAAAATAATAAAGGCAGGATGCAAATACATAAACAGATAACATAAATGCTGTAATACTGGCTTATTTTAAGCCAATTACTGGGAGATGAAATCCACACAAGTTGTTGAGGTTGAGACACACTGGTTTATATCACAATAATATAAATAACAATTATTGCTGGTTCTGATTTTTCTGAGTGTTTACTTAAAATGTCAACTAATAATGTGATATTATCACCCTTTTATAAAACCAGATTGCCCAGCTGACAGCACAGTAATATCTAGGTTAGGCTTGTTTATTTATTAATTAATAGAATTTCCCATCCTTCCTTCCCCCCAAAAATAAATTGACTCAAGGCAGCTTACAGAACTTAAATATACAACACAATACTCAATCTATATAATAATCAAAATAGTTAATCT